>NC_050578.1:140643833-140881333 GCF_011100635.1 Trichosurus vulpecula
CTCATCCATACCTACCCATCCTGTGTGATTTGCCCATGGCTGCTTGTTAGTTTGCCATAGGGTAGGGGCAGGGGGGTCACTCTATATGCTGGGGTCTTTCAGTGAATTTGATCTTGGCCCCATGATGATACTACTGGAATGTGTAGTTAGTCTATCAGTTATCCTTCCGTGTGGCCACCCCATCTTCATTTTTGCTCCTATATTACCTCCACGCAGCCTACCTTTGGAGGGCTCTTCAATTTCAATTCTTCAGAGACTGTGGAGTTCCATAACTCTCAGCCCTACCACAACTTCTATTGCATCGACCCCCAAGTGAAGAGGAAGACTGGATTATAACACACTGGGAAAACTACTAAGTTTTCATCAATCCATAATTGCTCATCGCTTTCAAAGCCCATTTCTTTGACACCATTATTCTCCCAGCAGTGCTATAGGGCTCAGAATCATGGTGAAAAGGGAAGGGAATAAGCATTTGTATAGCACCTACTATGTGACACACACTGTGCTAAGGGTGTTTTACAAATATCTCATTGGACCATGGCACCCATGATCTTGGAAGAATCAAAATTAAGAATCACCTAAAGGACACTGGAAAGTTGCTCATAGAAATAAGCACATAAATTGCTTATTTCTAACAAGGATTCTAATGTAATAAGGCACATAAAACACAGTAGTGAAGACATATATAATAGGAAAACAAATGGGCTGGTCAAGTAATTAAAATTCAATTTAATTCAATAAGTACATGCCACGTACTAGGCTAAGCACTGGGGATGAAAAGAGAGGCAAAAATTGTCCCTGCTCTCCCAAAGCTTACATTCTACTGGGAGACATAACAGGCAAGCCACTATGTTCAAACAAGACAGATACAAGATGAATCGGGGATCATCTCAGAAGGAAGGCACTAGCATTATTTTTTGGCACTAACATTATTAAGGAGGAATCAATTGAGGAAAGACTGGATAAGTTGTGTAATATGAATGGGCTGGAATACTACTGTGCTAGAAAAAAGGGGAAAGAGATGATTTCCTAGAGACATGGAAAGACTTACATGAACTGATGCAGAAAGAAGTAAAATAATCACAACCACATCATAAAAATGAATAATTTCAAAGACTTTCATAAGCTAATGAATAACTAAATGAGCAGAACGAGGAGAACAATTTATACAATAGCTACACTGTAAAAACAAATTTGAAAGCTATAAGCACTATGAGAAATGCAGCGACTCCCTATGATCCCTAAGGACTAATAATAAAACATGCTCTCCCCCTCCTATCAGATGGATTTCAGGGGCAGAAGAAGACATA
Source organism: Trichosurus vulpecula (assembly GCF_011100635.1). Classification (NCBI taxonomy): domain Eukaryota; kingdom Metazoa; phylum Chordata; class Mammalia; order Diprotodontia; family Phalangeridae; genus Trichosurus; species Trichosurus vulpecula. The sequence goes on from NC_050578.1 coordinate 140,645,144, forward strand.
TATTTTAACGTGGTCAATGAGGGACTTTGCACTTCCTAAACTAGGAATATTTGGTCCATTTGTTTTTCTTCTTCATATTCTTTTCATTTGTTTTTTTTTCTTCCCTCAATGGAAAGGGGTATGGGAGGGATAGAAAATAGATTCCTAGTAATTTTTTTAAATAAAAAATTATTTTTAAATAACATTAAGGAGGACCAAAAAAAATTACTTGCACAAAGTAAGGTTTTAGTTGAGAGTTCAGGGAAGCCAGGAGGTGGAAACGAAAGTGTTAGATTTAGAGTTAGGAAGTATCTGAGTTCAAATTTGAACTCAGATACTTCCTAACTGTGTGACTTTGGGCAAGTGACTTAATTTCTCACACCTCAGTTTCCTCTTCTGTAATATAGAAATAAAAGTATTAATACCTCACAGTGATGGTGCGATAAGAACCTGGGACTGCCTCTCATACCACTTACCACTGGGGCATGCCATGCTTTGCAAGGTATGGTCATGCCACAAATGGGGTAACCCCATCTTTTACTTCCTTATGAGAATCTATTATAGGTGAAATTCAACCTCATCTCTCATCTATAGGGTATACTTTTGAAACCTGTCATGTATATGGCACTGGTGTGCCCTTACACTGCTGGGAGCCAAGAGAATCATAATTGAATAAGACATAGCTCTTGTCCTCAAGGAGTTTGAAGCCCAAGAGGAAAAAATAAGATGAAGACAGAACACAGAAAGAACTAGAACTGAGGTAGGATGTGCTGTGGAGATAAAATACCTGAGCCAGCCAAAGAGGTGAGAACATCTAGCTGGGAAGAGGATGAGGGCTCATGCTGGATAGAATTTGAGAGGAGAGATCCGAGAGCTTCAGAAATAAAGAGAACGGAGGGTCCATGAACAGAGTGGGAGATGGATCAGTTGAATCAAGTCTGGTGTCTAGGACCAGCCAAGAGATGTAATGACCTGAATGAGCTAGTTCACACACACTCAGTCAACAAATCCACTGGGTTGGGCCCTAGGGCAGAAACTCTAAAGTTGAGTGGATTGACTTCCCCTGGGACAAGGACATGAATTCTCAAAGACCCAGATGCGGAGGTCCATATTTCAAGTAAAGTGTAGAGGATGCTGAACCAAGTAGAAAGGTCAGTGATAGCTGGCAGAGGAGGGAGATGGCTGGATGCGATATGAAATTGAAGCACGGGAGCCCTTTACCACTTCCATCCCCACATCTACTACAATCCTTTCTAGAAGATAGCGGGCCACCTAGCTTTAACATCTGTAACAACAATGCCACTTGCAGCTGTTGTGGAAATATAAGACCAATAACACCAGCACACAGGGGGGCTTCTAGCACAGGTTCTCTGATCTGCTTTTCTAAGGAAAACAACTTTAAGGTGTTTACAATCTCACTTTAATTATATATAAGTGAATGATATATATATATATCATTCACTTAGTTCAGGAGAAAAAGTCAGCACCCTGAACTTCAGACAAAACACAAACATAAATTACAAGCAGAAATTATATAAATAGAGTAAATAACACAAATCAGCAGACAGGATTTCTAATTGTCTGTCCATAGCAATACACAAATAGTTACCAGAGAGAGAAGCACCAACATCTGGGTTTTCAAAGCCAGGGGGCTCCTTAATGGCTACCCAGTGTCTTGTCTGGCCAAATCACATAAACACTCTTCCAATGAGGGAGCCTCCAAAGCAAAATGCTAACCTCAGAGTACATATATACTTCTTCAGGGTCAGAGGGCATTACAACCATGTGACTCAAACTCATGTGACTTAGGCTTTCTTGTAACTTAAGTAGGTCATCCAAGACACTTGATTCAATCAAAGACTCTTGATTGAAACAAAGGCAAGACTCAATCAAAGGCACTTGATTGCCTTAGTGCTGAGAAGCATTCCAAAAGAAAAAAAAAACAGTGAAAATCCCCACTTTGCTTGCTATTACACCATCTGCCATGCAGTGGCACCCCAAAGCTAGACCTTGCTAGCAGTTCTATAGCAGGGACTGTCTGAATTATTTATTTGAATCCCCAGCATTTAGCACAATACTTGGAAAGTAGTATGCACTTAATAATTTTTTCATGCATTCAAATAAATACAAGATAAAACTCCAAATATAGGGCAAAGAAAGAAAGCCTTTACCTAAGCCTGGGGGTACTCAGATTCACCTGGTTATGACTGAAGAGCTGAATGCCTGCCCTTATCAGGGAGAGGCTTCTAGTCACCACACACCAGCTAAAAAGATCATGACAGTTCAATGGCTTTATAGAATATGGAAGAGAACATCCTACATTTTACAAGCAGATCCATCAAAAATAGTAAAATTATAAAGAAAGTTTGGGTGCTTAAAGGGACAAGCATCAGCTTATGAGAAAAAATCCAGTTGTAAGGAATAACTCTCTCCTTGACAACACCAGATAAATGAAATATACATGATGCTGTGCTGAAGTGGTTTGCAATTCATCTGGGCCAAGCTCTCTAGTTTCCATTTCTGAAACGAAGATGAAAGGAGACTTTTAAAATAATAATAACTTCTAAATACAGTAATGGCATAACACTGAAAAATATTGAGTGTTCAGTCACATTGGTGATGCCTGTTATGTTTTTAAGGGAGAAAATCCATTAGTGCTATCATCTTGAGTATGGATTTGGGCAGTGCTAAATCCTCTGTCTGAGCAAACTTCCATCTCCTCAAAGGTGCTTGTCTTTCTTTAATATGAAGAAATAGTAGTGCACTTTTGGCCCATTGTGAGCCTTTTAAGTGTGCTATAAAAAGTCTCCTTGGAAAATAGTTCTCTGTCTTTTTCCTCTGACCCCAAGGAGTCCCCTTCTGATGAGGACTCATATTACCCCTTTAACACCACCACCAACAAAATCCCTAAAGTGGAAGTCTGCCCCAGAGGTTTCACTGCCTTTAAATAGCTGTTCAAAGAGATTGTCCTGTCCCTCTCTCTTAGAATCAGAGTAACTTGTAAAAGGGTGGAGAGAGTGTAAAGGGAGAGACCCAAAGATGCTCACCCATTCATATGGCCTGTAGTCTGGGACCAACATTATCCAAAATTTGCATAGAATCTAATAGCTTCAGCTTATGCACAATTTCTCAATGGCTGCCCTGTGAGACCATTCTCCCTCTCCAAACCCTATGGGATCTCTGTGTTAATTCACAAACAAAGAATTTATGTGACTGCAAAGTTTTCAAGCTAATGGAAGCCCTTCAAAGTCTACAGTACTGAAGGGTTTAGGGGTGTCAGTGCTCTAATCTTTTCTTAACAACCAATCCCCAAATTCTCAAAATAAAAAAAATCCATTCAATTCAATTCATCACCTGCTTTTATGAGCTAGACACTGAGGCTTCAAAGTCAAAAATTAGAATTATTCCAAAGAGTTATCAAACTACATATAACCTTTGACCCAGAAATACAACTACTTGGTCTATTTCCAAAGATAATTAGGAAAAACAAAAAAAGGAAAAGAATCAATATGTTTCAAAATGTTTACAGCAGCTCTTTTTGCGGTGGCAAACAACTGGAAATTGTGGGGATGCCCCTCAATTGGGAACGCTGAACAAGTTGTGGCATTTGATTATGATAGAACACTACTGCACTATAAAAAATGAGTTCAACATTCTTAAAAAGGCATGGATAGACTCACAAAATGATGAAGCAAGAAAGCAGCAGAACCAAGAGAACGTTGTATACAGTAAAAGCAATATTGTTTTAAGAACAACTTGGAGCAAACGAGTCATTTTGAGTATTATAAATACCCAAATAAACCACAAAGAACATATGAAGGAAGACATCTGCCTCCAGAGAAAGAACTGATAAAATGAAGAATGTAGAATGATTTTACACACACACACACACACACACACACACTTGTGGCCATCTCTTAAGTGGGAAGGAGGGATAAAAGAGGGAAAAAGAAATTTACATGATAACTTTTTTATATATTTAAAAATAATAGCAAATTGTGCATAATAGGTTTGCAGTTTCATGTACAATCTTCTTTTTTATTATAATATGCTATGGAAATGCTTATTTTATTCCATAAAGTAAAATAAAAAAGGTTTTTTTAAAGACAAAAATAAAACAATCCTTGCCCTCTAAGTGGAGAGGGTGTGACATATTTACACAGATATGTAATACAAACTATCTACAAAATTACATGAAATAATTTCAAGAAAGTGAAAATGGTCTAAGCGTTAAAGGTACCCAGGGATTCTGTGAGGCAGAAGTAAGTAGAGAGTGAACATATTAATCCTATAAGGTGCTTCATGGCATCATGAATAATTGTGAAAGGCTGTACGTGTGATTGTATTGGAGGTAGGGTAGCATAAATGGAATGAAGACGAGATTTATTATAAGAAATCCTGGGCCAAAATCAACTCTACTACCTATGTGACTTTGGGCAATTTGGGCTAGGGACTTTTCTTTGTGCCTCAGTTTCTTCATCTGTAAAATGATGACTTCAGAAGTGTATTTAGATGACTTCTGGAATTGCTCACTGCCTTCATCCTATGGCCTTGGTCTTGGAATCTAGTTCCAGCTAGTCTGCTCTTAAAAACACTGAATCCATCCAAAGTTCTTCAATTAAACTTCATAATAATCAGACAGGTTATCATTTGTTAAAGTGGGTGCAGTTTTTAAGGTTCATACTTAAAGGGAATTCAGCTCCAATTGGAATACGTATTCCACCCAGAGGCCCAATGTCTGAAAAGTATTGAAATGAACACTCATTTTTAATTTTCTTCTAACAGAAGACAAACAAACAAACCAAAAATTCCATTCAGGTTTTGGTCCCTGATAATAATTCCATATGTGGAAACCAACTGAAATAAATATGGTAGCATTTGAATGGGCCCATCTGGAATTCATTGAAATTGAGCTGATGCTAATAAATTCATGATGGATGAGTTTAGTTTCACAAGTAGGTTCATAGGTGTTCTATTAAAATAAATGTTATTTAATGATCTATTGAAGTGTTAGGGTAAAATCTAATTTTAAATAATTGTGTCTTTTTTTAGTGTTCTCCATGTTGTAAAATCTCAACAATCCTTATAAAACCCCTCATGGCTAACGGCTAGCCTCCTATGCATAAGAGTGAATCATACAACTGAAAATTAATCTGTATGTCCATATATCTCTAGATTATCTCTGGAAAATATAATTTTGTATTAAAATATATAAATATATGAAAATATGTAATTATACAAAATATAATTTTTGAATTAAAATTTTAAGAAAGACAAATCTTTGGAAAGCAGGAAAAAGAAATTCAATAAATTAAGTGTCTTGTACCTGAGGCAGCACAGTGGTATGGAGAGAGAATTGTGTTATGAATGAAAAGATCTGGGTTTGACTCAGGAGGTCTAAGGAGGGTGACAGGCACCCTGGAACAAAGGCACTCTTCTTCTTGCCTGATATTCCCAATGTGGAAACACCTGGTGAGGTGAGGGTTCCCATGGAACCTGGGAACCATGCAAGTCAGCCAGCTCCCAATGCAAGGTCAGGAGAGGCCAACTCTATGTATGATATTTTTGGAGAAATGGGAGAAATAGTTACTCATGTATCCAAATGACATCAAATTATAATAATGCACATAATGTGTTTTGTGTGTACTTACTACCAATATGTTCTATTATATAACACATAATGGTTATGTAAATGGGCTTCCATTTCCTCTCTGTAAAATGAAGAGGCCAGAAGAAATGGACTCCATGATTCTATTTAGCTCTAATTCTCTACCCTTACTTTAAAAGACCCTTTTAACCACTGTATACTAATATAGTATTGGTATATGTAGTAACTCAGTTGCCCTCTCTCCTTAATTGTGAGGCCTCCAAAAAGCTACCCCAGATTGAAGGTGCCCTCTCCTACATCATGCACTCATAGCCATAAGATCTGAACCCCACCAAGGGGTAAATTTTCACTTGTCAGTCAAAAGACACAAGTGGTTCGAACCAAAACTATTGAATGAAATAATATAACAAGGAAAACAGCAGTGAGATATTCTTTTCTTCTCCCTACTCCCTTCCCCCACCATTTGAAAATAAGCACAGGAAAAATGTATTTCCAAAGCACATGGAGAGGAACATATGTGGCTGGGGCACATACATGCCTGGTGAGGCTATTTGAACTTCTAATGCTTCAGAGATACCAATTTTTTTCTATTGATGTCATCATGCTAATCTTTCTGCATGTGTTCCCTGCTGAACATTGTTTTCTGACGTCTTCATACCTGAGCATCAATCACACTGCATCTCTGCTACTCTCTCATTGTGTGTTGCCTTTCTGATGTCCCCTGCTTCTTACTGTCTCCAGGCCTTCTTTGCTTTCTCCTGGGCTTCTTTGCTCTCTGAAGGGGATGTGACTGCGGTCTCATGGTCTCTCCTGGATAGTGCTTCCTGCTTCTAGGTTTGGGGCTTCATCTCTTCAAGACACACGCACACAAGTCATCTCAGCTCCACACTACTAGGGCATGATGACTAGAAGCCCATCCTCAATAAGGGAAGGCTCACAGATCTTTCATCCTAGACAGACAATGGTTAACTGAAGCCCATCAGAATTCACCTACTTAAGATGAAGGGTTTTTTTTTTAACTCTTCTGTTTGGAGCTAACATCATAGCCCTTTGTTCCAGAGAACTATCCAATTTAGGATAATAATTTCCCAATATTCTTTCTTGCTTAGAATACAATTAAATTCTAATCAGAACAAAGATATGTGAAAGAGGTAAAATTATTGTTGCCAAATCACAAAGCCCACTACATTTCTGCATTTATTACATATACTTGTCACTAGCAAAACCATCTACAAGTAACTTCGGTACCCTACTGGTATTTAAGCCAATGAAAAACTTCACCTTTGATTTATTTATACATTCATTCTTCGTTCATTTGTTCACTTGTTTGTTTGTTTATTAGCGATCTGGGAGAAGCACCAAAGAAACAAAGAATAAAGAAAGCAAGGATTTATTAAGCACCTACTGTCTGCCAGACACAGTGCTAAGCACTTTACATGGTATTTCATTTGATCCTCACAACTACCTGTGTGGTAGGTTCCATTTTACAGATGAGGAAATTATGCTGACAAAAGTTAAATGGTTTACTCAGGGTCACATAGCAACTAGGTGTCTGAGTTGACCAATCAATTCATAAAAATACATTAAGTACCTACTATGTGCCAAGCACTGGGGCTACAAAAAGAAGCAAAAGGCACTTCCTGTCCTCAAGGAGCTTACATTCTAGTAGGGAGACAACATCAAACAAATATATACATAAAAATCTATATACAACATAAAAAAGCGGAATATCTATTGTATTATATTGCCTTATTATTAAGTAAATGGGTATGTTTATGATTCAAAAAATGTCATTATTGTGATTACTGGTTGTGTAAATATCAAGAATTGGTGAATGAGTTACTTTGTGAGTGGCTGGTTGTATGGATAGAAAATACATGGAATGAGATCTCAAGAGCAAAAGTGGTGAGTAGAGGAAGTACATTTCTTCTCAAAGTTTACTGCTAGGACCCTGAGTGGGTTTAAATATAAACAGGTGGTAGTGGTCCATCTCTAAGAACAAAGACCATTTAAAGTGAGAAAAGACTGGATTTAGCAAGACAAACACAGAGAAAGAATATGGTTAATGATATCTCACTTTAATGTTGACTCCATTGTAACACACTTATTTAATTACATTTGGGGGGCATCAGAGGAGACCATCCAATATCTGGTGATAGACTTCGAATGAGTGTGAATCCCTATACTTTAACTATATTTTATATAATTATGACAAATCATTTATATATACATATATTTTTACATCAACAAATACAGTTTACTCTAATTTACTTCTTTTTTGTTAGTGAAATCTTTTTCATCAGCATTCAAATTTATATTTTTTAAGGTGGGTTTCTGTTGCGGGCTGCGTTAGAGCTCAGCCCTGTCCTCCTCGGACCTCCAGGCCCAGGGGCCTGCTGAGATAAACTCAGGGCTTTGGGATGTGGGTGGAGCCAGGAGGAGGGGTCTCGCCTTTGTTGCCTCCCTGGCAATTCCAGGTCTTTGCCCGTGCCCGTGCCCAAACCTGCCTGACCTGCCTAACCACGTGGAACTTCCGGCTGCCTGACCACGAGGAACTTCCGGCTCTCTGGCAGAGCATGTGGAACTTCCGGTTCTTTTCCTGGACTGCCTGCCCGCAGGGAGCTTCAGGTAGCGCAGGAAGAGAAGGGGAGGAGAGTAGGCGGAGTTGGGGCGGTCCTAGGACCCAGGTGTATTGAATTTTCACCTGTCCTTCACCCACGTAACCAAAGAATATACCTGCTTCACTAAAGCTATAAATGTGCTGCTTGCTGAAATAATAAACGGAGTCCTTCACCATCTTTTCGGCTCCCGCCTCGTACACTGTCCGCGAGATCAGGTCCTTCGCTTAGGCAGAGGCCTGGGGCTTGGGGGGAACCCCGAGCATAGTTACGAGGCTTCAGAAGCTCATAACAGGTTTCTTCTCAATCATTTTATTGTAGTCCTCTCCCCCTCCGCTTGATAGCAGCACAAGGCATCTGTTTTGGTTATAATAGCATAATCTTGTTTTGTAAGGTCACAGGATCACAGCCCCCACTATCCTACCGACACCAAACCTAAAAAAATCATGTCTTCTTTATAGCGATCCAATCTTATCCCCTGTATACACATACCCTGCCTTCTCCTGCCCAATCCAAGGACACATCAGGACTTCTTCTTTTACTGATGTCTTCCTTTTGTTTTTTTTAAGCAACCCATCATAGATAAGATAAAAATTTGGCTTAGAAGTCACTCTCTCTCTACCCCAGCTCCAACCTCTTTGATTGAATAACATTAATTCCTGATGCCGAGAGAGAGAGAGAGAGAGAGAGAGAGAGAGAGAGAGAGACAGAGAGAGACAGAGAGAGACAGAGAGAGAGACAGAGACAGAGAGAGAGAGACAGAGACACAGAGAGACAAAGACAGAGAGAGAGAGAGAGAGACAGAGAGACAGAGAGACAGAGATGGATAGATGAACAGATGGATGGATGGATGGATGGAGGGATGGATGGAAGGACAGACAGAAAGACAGAGGATAGATAGATAATTAGAGAGAGAGAGAGAGATGATTTCCATTCTTCCTCTCCATACTCCTCCTTAGATTTAGTTCTCCAAATGATATGATTCTGTCTATTCCATGTTCAATGCCCTTTCCCCTCAAATTCCATTCTCTGTTTTCAATAACCTTTACACTAGGTGTGACTTAAAAGCTGCATTATCACCCCATTACAGCATGTAAACATTGAATCCTCCTTTATTTACCACTTCCACTTGAGTTTAGTTTTGAAGCCGTCCAAATCTGTGTGTGTGTGTGTGCGCGTGCGCGCATGCACACGTGCATATGTAGAGAAGTGAGAATCAAAGATCTAGGGCTCTAAAGGACATCAGAAGTCATCTAGTTCAACTTCAACCTTTTACAGGCTTAAGTATGTTGAGTGAAACTAGTTTGGAAGAGAACTGGTATGGCTACATACCAGTACATACATACATAGTGGCCAAGCTACAACAATCCCTTTTCCTCCTCTTTAAATCCCCCAGGACATGGTCAGTCTTGCATGCCTATAGCCAGGGTGCAGTATCATTGAACTGTCACTTTCAAAGATGATATAGCCAACAGATCACAGCTTCCTCCCATCACCAGAGTGCTCACAGCAATGACTCAGCCCAGTGCTTTTCTAGCCCATAGTGCTTACTGTCTACTAAGTACTTCCCCTTACAATGGCTGATGCCAGTTTGCATTTATAATCAAGAAATCCTTGTTAAATAAATGAGTGTACTCTAGTGCATAATAAAGAAACACCTCAGCAACATATATGGGAGTATTTTTTCATGCAAACTGAATCATTAGCAAAGTAATACTGATTGCTGGAATTTACATAATGCTCTAAAAATTTACAGAGCATTTTACATGCATTATCTCATTTGAGCTTCACAAAACCCTGTGGGGCACAGCACTGTTGCTATTATCCACATTTTACACGTGGAGAAACCAAGGATTAGAGACTTTAAATGAGTTGCTCAGCATCACATAGCTAGTCAGTGTCTGAGACAGGATTCAAGCCCAGGTTTTCCACTAAACAACACTGCCTTTCAATATGGTTTCCATCCCTGGATATTTGAGAACTGGCTCTTTTCCCTAAACACTCTCAGCTAATACTTGATTATTACAGTGCAAAAAACACAGAGACCCATCTCTAGAGCCTAAAACAAAGGATACCAAGAAGATTGTCTTTCTTCAGGAACCTATGGAGTTAATGAATGTTCCTCCTTTAAAAAATCACACAATTGCTTTTAAGTACAGCTAAAGAGCAATGTTTATATTACCTTAAATTCAGTCTTTAATTAGTGATGGCAAGATCAGTAGGTGTGCAAATGAAACCGGAATCACAGCCCAGACTATTGCGCTTCCAGAGGTGTAAATGAATGCCCAGTGGATTTTTTTTTAATTGCGTGAGAACAGACAAGGAAATGTCTCCATAAAACTGTCACCTCTACAGGGAAAAGTGTTAATTTTATGCTAATGAAGATTTGGTAAAGTACACTTAATTGAAATCAGCAACAGGAAGGATTTTACATATGGAAAAAGTAGCAAGAAGCTCATCAAACTGGAGCTGTCCAGGCACTGATCACCTGGTAGCTGTATCACCTCAGCTTGAACCCCACCCATGCCCAAAACTAGGCCTGTCTCCCTTCTCCTAGACTTTCCTCATTCTAAGTCTCAACACAATGGAGTCAGGTCAAAGTAGTGAGGAATCTCAGACTTGAAGGGGAGCTCCTTATCCTAAAACAAGAATCAGTTCTCTGTGTCAGGATCCCAAAGAGAAATAAACGTGTTTTATCTCCTGGGGGTGGGGGGGAGCTAACCATGCTTCATCACTGTTATCAATAATACATATAGCCTACTCTCTGAAGGAATTTCTATAATGAGAGTCTTCAGTATATCCCTATTACTTCTTAACTCATATGTGATAAACCTATCTCCAAATAGAAGATATGTCTTTAGCTTAATGCCTTAAGTTTTTAAATAATTTTAGTTTTTACTTTTAAAATTTGTTGGTTTTGTTGTTCAATTGTTTCGGTCTTCTCCAACTCTTGGTGACACCAGTTGGGATTTTCTTGACAAATATACTGGAGTGGTTTGTCATTTCATCCTCCAGCTCATTTTACAGACAAGGAAACTGAGGCAAACAGGGTTAAGTGACTTGCCCAGGGTCACATAGCTAATAAGTGTCTGAGGCCAGATATGAATTCAGGAAGATGAATCTTCCTGACTTCAGGCTGGGAATTTTATCCATTGTGCCGCATAGCTGCCCTAGAACCTAAAATTGAGAAGTGGTATTGGATTCAACTAAACAAACACATTGGGTTTAAATATCTGTTCTTCCATGTATTACCTGCGTGACACTGAATAATTCACTTAACATATCTAGGTCTCAGTTTCTTCATCTGTGAAATGGAGTTGAATGAGATGACACCCATAGTCCCTTCCAGCTGCACACCTATAATCTGATGAACTTGTACAGCCTCTAGCATAAACTTCTTAATTCATAAGCATTAGTACTGCTGTCAACTGTGTTTAAAGCACATTAGTTACAATGAGTTTATCCTTCATAAATTCTAGCTTAGCATTGGCTGTAAGAAAGCCTGGGGCTCTCCAAATGGGAAGATGATGATGATGATGATGAAGATGATGATGATGATGATAAGTGCATTTATTATGTGCCAGACACTAGGCTAAACATTTTACAATTGGTGTCTCATTTGAGCCTCACAATCCAGGAAATTAGATTCTATTATTATCCCCATTTTACAGATGAGGAAACTGAGGCAAATGAGGTTAAGTGACTTGCCAAGGGTAACACAGCTAGTAACTGTCTGAAATGCAATTTAAACTCAGGTTCTCCTGACTCCAGGTCTAGCTCTTTATTCACTGTACTACCTAGTTGCCAATAAGTATTAATGTATTAAGAACAGGTTTCGTAAACTTATTTAACAGTTACATAAGTACCCACCTGGAGCAGGGGTAGTGGAGGAGTATGGAGGGGTGAAGGTATGCATCATTTTAAGAAAACCCTAATTTTAAGATATCTACACACCCAAAGTGATCAATTGTGTTATTTTCTTTACTACAAATAATCACTTGCTTCAAGTAGATATTTGTATTTATGCCATAATTTGTCTTTAAATTAATGAGTATCCAAGAATTCATGACCCAATAGAAGTGGTGCCTTTGGAGTCAGAGTAGTTAGGTGAAGAGTCTGACTTTTCCTACCAGATGTGACCTTGAGTAAGCTCTCTCATCTCCCTGGGCATCAATTGTCAAATAAAGGAGTTGTACTGAATGAACTCAAGGTTTGATTCCAACTCTAAAGCCTTAAGATTCTAACCCTAGGAGACAATTCTGTATGATGAACCTAAGTCTAGATGCTAAGCCAGGCTGGTGCTCAGTCAACAACATCTGCCACCTGGTTGAATTGTATTTCAGCAGTCCCCTTGCTGCCCCCCCCCCAACTCAGTCACTAACGTTTATTTTTTTTAATTCTGAACTTAAACATCAAAAAGGAGTATTTCCATACACAGAGGGGATCATAGAAGGATAATTTTATATAAAAATGTAAATCACCATTTCATACCACCTGTTCTTTTAAAAAAACATACACAAGAAGTTCCACATTACTCTCAAAACTATCCTGTTTGTGCTTCCTTCTGTTCTTTTCTATTCATTTTTTTAAATGTTTCAATGGCCCTTTTTGCATCTTTGTTGCTTTTCCCCTCCCCTCTTATGCTCCCTAATTAAAAACTGAGAGAAAAAAAAACTTTTAACAAATAAACATATTACAAAAATATTTGTAGCAGCTCTTTTTGTGGTGGCCAAGAATTGGAAATCAAGGGAATGATCAACAATTGGGGAATGACTGAACAAGTTGTGGTATATGAATGTAACGGAATACTACTGTGCTATAAGACATGATGAGCAGGCAGACATCGGAACAACCTGGAAAGACTTAGATGAATGGATGCTGAGTGAAGTGAGCAAAACCAGGAGAATATTATACACAGTAACAGCCAGAGTGTTTGAGGACTGATTTTGATAGACTTAGCCCTTCTCAGCAATGCAAGGACCTAAAACTTTTCCAAAGCATTCATGATGGAAAATGACATCCACATCCAGAGAAAGAACTATGGAGTCGAAATGCAGAGTAAAGCAGAACTTTTCTCTCTTGTTTTGTTTTCTTTCTCATGGTTTCTCCCATTCATTATAATTCTTCTATGCAACATGACTAATGTGAAAATGTGTTTAATAGGAATGTATGTGTAGAGCCTATATTGGATTATATGCTGTCTTGGGGACAGAGAAGGGAAGGAGGGGGAGAAAATTTAAAACTTGTGGAAATAAATGTTGAAAACTGAAAATGAATGAATTAAATATTAAGAAAAAAGAAAACGTGTAAGGGTTATAGTTTTAAAGAGCATACTTCAATGACTGTTAGGGATATTGCAACAGTTGCTAGTATGGAGAAGTTAAGTGATTCAAAATCAATTCAAGCCCATAATAAAACAATATCAGTTGTACTGAATAGCAACAGAAAGTATACCTGAAAAGAAGATTCTAAGAATTGATGAACTGCTGCTGTAAAACAGCTAAATTAATTCTCAAAAAAATAAGCAAAGAGGACTTAAGTAGCTGCATTTTTTTACTCCATCTATGGTAGAACCTGGGCTTCTTAAAGTTGAAATAATAGTAAGAATACCAATAAAAAGTGAAGATACAGACAAGTACTAACCTCTGCTATGAAAAGGTGTTTGTCATAGGCAAGAAAACACAAAGAATGAGATTCTGAAGATTAGAAAAAGGAAATTTCTACTGATGAAACTCAGTTTTTCATTCAAGGATATATAAAAACTGGTTTCAGAGAAAGCTCAGGTGAACTTACAAGATTGGGGTATATTCACTATATTGTAAAGCATCCACTCCACAATATATTGGGGATATTTTGCCTCTAATGGGCCTGACAATCTTATCCCCATCATGAGAATGACGAATGACTATCAATAAATATATTGATGCATTCAGAAGTAAAATTGTTCTGGAATTATAGGAATTACCAAAAGGGAGATGGAATACTGCACAACAACCTTGAACTGTGTAATTTGTAATGAAAAATTAAGAAATTTATCCAAGGCATGAATTAAAAATGCTTAAGTGGTCTGGGAAGTTACTGGCTTTAAATACTATTGAATTTGTCAATGGTACATTTAATATTCAGTATGGTAAAAGATTTATTTTGTAATGAAGAAGTAAACGAAAAATGTTGTGAATTTAATGAAAATCATATCAGAACATGATTTTAAATTATATTGTATAATAAAATTATTTTTAAGATGTTAAAAGCTAAAAAAAACCAAATAAACGTATCCAAGTACAATTATTCCACACAATGGCCATATCCACAAATATTTCTGCATCTTGTGTATATCACCTCCCTATCAGGAGGTGGATAACATGGTTCATCATAGATCCTCTAGAGATGTGGCTGGTCATTGCACTGATTAAATTTTCCAGTTCTTCAAAGTTGCTTTTCTTTACCATAATTCTATCCTTGCATGAATTGCTTTCCCAGACCTATTCACTTCACTCTGCAGAATTCTCTGCAATTGTCTCTTTCTTCATTACTTACGGTGCCATCATCATCATCATTACCACCACCGTCATCAGCACCACCACCACCACCATCATCATCATCATCATCATCATCTTAGCATTGATATATCATTTTAAGGTTTGCAAAACACTTGACAAATATTACTCACATACCATAATAATAAGTATTATTATCTGCATTTTACAGATGAAAATGAGGCAGTCAGAGATCAAGTAACTTGCCCAGGGTCACACAGCTAGGAAGTGTCTGAGCCTGGATTTAAACTCAGGTTATCCTGACTTCAGGTCCAATTTTCCCTCCACTGAGATGCCTATAATATACCATTACATTTATGTACTACAATTTGTTCAGCCATCCCCAACTGCCTAAGAGTCAATCCAAGGTTACCCACACACACACCTTGGATTCTAGCTCTTTGATTTTTCTTTACCATTTCACTTTTAATCTCCCCTTCATGGTCAATAAGTTTATTTTCCTTGTGTATATTCTCTCTCTGGTGTTAACCTTCCATTTAAATCTTCCTGCCCATCCCCATTGGTTTCCTATTGAGATTGATGTATTTCTACACCAGATTTTGTGTGTGTGTGCAATTCTCTTTGACCTTTTCAAATAAGAGTGAGGTTCATTTGATGCTCACTCCCTTTATCACTTCCTCCATGTTCCTATAATTTTTCTCATGCATCCCAATTATGAGAAATACTAAGTTCCCTCGCCTTCTTTCTCCTTTCTACATTAGTGTAGTCTTTCTTTTATCTTCCTTTCTCTTTCCTCTTAAAGCCCTCAGAAGAGAAATAATACACTCTTCAGAGTTCTGGGTTTTTTTCTTATTTAACTGCCTTAATACCCTTTGAAAATATTGAAGTCTGAAGGGACACCTGTCTCTTTTACTCATACTACAATGTCAGCACTGCAACATCAGGGTCACTAATCCATTTTCCAAAGAGCTACCTCCAGTTCATTTTAAATGACTCAAATTTATTCCTAGTGAATAAAGTTCTGGGGTTGGAGTCATAGAATACTAAGCAGCTACTGTAAAACAGGAATTGTCTTAGCTCCCATATGACACTGAGTTTTAGATAGACATACAGTAGGTAGTTGTCATTAAATTCCTGAATAACTATGTGCATCATAACAAGTGATACAGATTCAGAATATAAGAAGGTTTTCTCCCTATTAAGTATAAGAGACTTTTTATGGTTTCTCAGAATGATACCTCTCATTATATTTGTGGCATTCTTCCGAGACCATTTGGCCAGGGATCTAACTGAATGGCAGTTTATTTACTACCCCAGTCCTTTGAGTAGCAGGACTTGAATTTCTTGTGCAAAGCATTAACCATTTCCACTTTTTAGTGATGATTATCTGCCTATTTTTCTTCTCCCTATTTGGCAATTTTAAAATGTATAAGAAAAGTTAGAAGAAAATAAATGAGTAAATGTGGTAGCTTCTCTGATCTAATGTTTAAGAGCTATATCTGTCTAAATAAGCTGTATTGTTATTGTTCAGTTGCATCTGACTCTTCATGACCCCACAAAATATAGCACGCCAGCCCTTCAAAAATCTCCTGAAGTCTGTCCAAGCTCACATTCATTGTTTCCATGATACTATAGATGCATCTCATCCTCTTGTACCTCCTTTTTCTCTTTTACCTTCAATCTTTTCCATCACCAGGGTCTTTTTCAATGAGAACTCTCATCTCTTTATGTGGCCAAAGTATTTCAGCTTCAGCTTCATATTTGACCTCCCAGTAAATAGTCTGAATTATTTTCTTTAAGTATTGACTAATTTGATGGCCTTACTGTCCAAGGGACTTTCAAAAGTCTTCTTCAGTTTTCCAATTCAAAAGTGTTGATTCTGCGGCATTCAGCTTTGTGATAGTCCAACTCTCACATCCATACATTGCTACTGGCAAAACCATAGCTTTGATTATACAGACCTTTATCAGCAGGGTGATGCTCTGCTCTTTATCATACTGTCCAGATTCACCATAGATTTCCTTACAAGGAGAAAGCATCTTTTAATTTCAGCTGCAATCATCATCTGCAGCGATCATTGAAACCAAGAATATACAATCTGACACTTCTTCCCCTCTTCTCCCTCTATTTGCCAGGAAGTGATGGGACAAATTGCCAAGATCTTTGTCATTTTGAGGCTAAGCTTCAAATCAGTTTTTATGTTCTCTTCTTTCACCCTCATCAAGAAGCTTCTTATTTCTTCTTCACTTTCTGCCATCAGAGCAGTAACATCTGCATGTCTGAGATTGGTGATACTTCTCCTGACAACCTTAATTCTAGCTTTGGACTCATCTAGCCTGGCATTTCACATGGTATCCTCTACATGTAAGTCACTTTTTTTAAAAAAGTGACTATATTCAATCTTGTTGTACTTGTTTTCCAATCTTAAACCAATCAGTTATTCCATATTTGGTTCCAACTGTTGCTCCTTGGCCCTCATACAGGTTCCTCAGGAGAAAAGTAAGATGATCTTTCACTCCCATCTCTTTGAGGACTTGCCACATTTTATTGTGATCCATACAATCAAAGACTTTAGTGTAGTCAACAAAGCATAGTAGATGTTTTCTGGAACTCTTGCTTTTCTCCACAATCCAGCAAACGTTGGCAATTTGGTCTCTAATTCCTCTGCCTTGTCAAAAACTTGTCTGCTCTCCTGGTAATTCTCAGTTCACATATTACTGAGGCCTAGTTTGAAGAAGCACAACCTTACTAGTGGGGAGAATGAGCACAGTTGTTTCATAATTTGAACATCTTTTGGAATTGCCCTTCTTTATGACTGGGACATAAACTGATCTTTTCTAATCCAGTGGCCAATGCTGAGTTTTCCCAATTTTCTTGCATATTGAGTGTAGCACTGTAACAACATCATCTTTTAGGTTTTTAAATAACTCAACTGGAATTTCATCACCCCTATTAGCATTATTTTTAGCAATGCTTTCTAAGGCTCACTTGACTTCATTCTCCAGGATGTCTGGCTCACTATTTCAGTTCAACTAGCTCAGTAATCACATCATTGTGGTTATCAGTAACAATATGATCTTTCTTTTGAAAACTACCTGTTCATATCCTTTGACCATTTGTTAATTGAGGAATGACTCTCATTTTTTATAAATTTGACTCAGTTCTATACTCAATATATAGTTGGGAAATGAAGCCTTTATCAGAAAAACTTGTACAAAATGTTGGTATTACTTGATTGTCTATGGTACATTTTTAGCAAAATTTAGTTTCCCCAATTATCTCTTTTAATTATGTCTATTTTAATTTTGCTTTGTCTGAGATCACAATTACTACCCTTGTTTTTTTTTCTTTAGTTCAGCTAGGCCATAATAGATTCAGCTCCAGACCTTTATTTTAACTCTGTGTGTGTCTTCCTGTTTCAAGTGTGTCTCTTGTAAACAACATATTACTGAATTCTGGCTTCTAATCCATTCTGCCATCCACTTCTGTTTTATGGGTGAGTTCATCCCA
This sequence comes from Trichosurus vulpecula, assembly GCF_011100635.1. Classification (NCBI taxonomy): domain Eukaryota; kingdom Metazoa; phylum Chordata; class Mammalia; order Diprotodontia; family Phalangeridae; genus Trichosurus; species Trichosurus vulpecula. The sequence continues at coordinate 140,663,356 of NC_050578.1, forward strand.
TTCACATTCAGTTATGATCTCCTTCTATCCCTTTTTCTTCATCATTAGGAATAGCTGTAGTAGCTAGCAGAGCACAGATCAGGGGTTCTAGCTATGGCATTCTTTGGCTGTGTATAAAAGTCTATGGGCCCCTTTTCAAAACAGTCTGTTTAAATGCTTAAAATATAATAGGGAGGATTGATCATACAAAAAAAGAACAGTAAAGATGTGACTTTTTTTCCCATCAAAGTTCACAGATTCACTAGTATCTGACCCCAGCCCTAACAGGGATTCATGGATTCCAAGTTAAGAATCTTTGCATAGATAAAAATATGTTACTATGGCTAGTGAACACCCTACTTTCCTTGATGCAGAGGTAAACCTGGGCTATGGCAAACCTGAACCAGCAGCCTGATCCCACCATGTTCCATAATGGCCTGTTGATCAACTATGAAAGACTTGGCTACTCTGATAATTACAATGATCCCAGAAAATTCCAGAAGACTCATGCGTGAGAACTGATGAACTCAAAGTGCAAATTGAAGTATATATTTTTTGATTTGCTTTACTATATGGCTAATATGAAAATATGGTTTGCATGATTTCATATACATAATTGATATCATATTGTTTGCCTTCTCAGTGGGGGGGGATGGAGGAAGAGAGTCTGGAACTCAAAATTTAAAAAGAAAAGAATGTTAAAAAATAAATAATAAATGGGGGAGAGAATCAATTAGCCATAAACTGTCAAAACCCACACCCCCTTTTTTCAATACCTTCAGGCTATTTGCTGCCTCTCTAAGCTATATCACTCCCCACCCCAACCCTTAAGCCATGATGCTTGTGCTTTCCTTGGCCTGTAGAGGCTGCTTTGGATGCTTTCCATGTATCTCCTCTACAGAAGCATTAGGGAGAAATGGAAGGGAGCCTTTACATCAGGTTATGACTTGTCTAGGTTCACACACTACCCTAACAATGATGCTGGCCCCATGATTTCCTGGAGCTTCTATCTGCACATCTGTATTGCCACAGAACAAGAAGCTGGCAGGGAGGGAACTGAGTTTGTCGATAGAAGACTGAAATTAGATCAAGTCCTACCTTGGACACTAACTAAGATCATGGGCACTGGGTATTTATACTCTCCAAGCTTCAATCTCTTCATCTGTAAAACAGAAATGATATCTGTAGTACTAGGATTGTTGTAAGGCTCAAATGAGACAATGTGTATAAAAGCTCCTTATCAACTTTGGAATGCTCTATGAATGTCACTCATTATAACTTTGATTATCATTATCTATCCAAATCATCATCATTATTTACCCAAACATCAATGAGGAACATAAAACCCAAAGAGGTGATACCACTTGCCTAAGGTCACAGAGCTAGTGAAGGACTAAGTCAAAATTAAAACTCAGGTGTCCAAAGATCATTAGCCTGGGATTTAGTACAACATGCTCAGCCAATCTACCAACTCATTTTCAGCAGTAAACAGATTACTCCTTTCTTGGGAGAGTTCCCAATGAAATCACATATATGGACATCCCTTCCACTCCATTTCACCCTGCTCCTCCACCAAAAAACAAGAAGACATGAAGTAGGGGTGAGGAAGATATTTCAATCAATTTTTGTTTGAGCAGGAACTCAAGCTGAGAGTGGTCCCCACCTCTGTAAATTCCCTGAAGGTTAATGAAGGTATGAATGGTCCAGAGAGCACTCCAGCTGACTGATGCAATCAGCCTGCTGTCCCTACATTTTCCTGGAAACTAATGAAGACAGCCACAGCACCAGGAGTCCCCTACATGACAGGGAAAAGCAGAATAATTACAGTAGCATCTTTAAAATTGAGACATAATGTAAATGTTTCTGTAACTATCTCACAGCAGGGCAGTCATACATCCATGCAGAATGCATTCATAGCTCAAAAGAATCTTATGTATGCACAATGAGGCCAAATTCACAATAGTGATTTCCTGCTCTTAATGTTCTGACACACACTGATGTTGATGCATCTTCTTTCCCCATGAATCCTACACTAAAAATCATTGTAAATGTCACAGTCAGTTGGAAAGAAATGCAAATCAACTCAATTTCCTTGTGAGTTAAATTATATTTAAATTCAAATATTCTCCTAGAAGCTTAAACCCATTCTCTTCTCTGTGGCATATGCTATAATATTCGAATCATTATGTCTACAGAAGATGAAAACAAAAAATCAAGTATGCTTAAGCAATTGTATAACAAAAGGGAAAAGATCTACTTCCAGCTAACTCAGGCTCTCAGATACAATCTGCCAGGAGCCATTTGCAGGAACATTGAGAAAGTTAAGTCTTCTCTGGTTCTCTGGCTTAAAAAACAACTGAGAAAAGAGATAATGAAAGTCATATGGACAAGAAATTCAATTCAACTTTTGTGGTGTAAGTTGGATTTATCTATAGACTCTCTACCATTCTACTCTGTCCAAGATGGCCCCCATTTTGAAGTCTTTAACAAAGAATCCCAGAAGACAACTGAACAACATGTTTCAATGACATAAAGAAGGGTCCCAGATGGAGAGAAGAGGCCCTGGAAGCTATTTAGTTCAACCTGCACCTATAAAAAGAATTCACACTACAATGTATGTGGCTAAAGGTCACCTAGATCCTGATCAAAGACATCCAGGAAGAGAGAGTCCACAATCTATAAGGGAGCCCATTCAATCTTTGGAAAGGTCTAATTGTCTTTGGTTTCATTTTTATTTAAAAACTTAGCAAAAATTTTTGTCATTGCTCAATTGTTTCAGTAGCATCTGACTCTTCATGAACCCGTTTAGGGTTTTCTTGGTAAAGATACTGAAGCGGTTGGCCATTTCCTTCTCCAGTTCATTTTACAGATGAGAAAACTAAGGCAAACAAGATTAAGTGACTTACCCAGGGTCACATAGCTAGTGTCTGAGGTTGGATTTCAACGCAGCTCTTCCTAACTCCAGGCACCTAGTATAAAAATTCCAATAAGCAAAGAATTGAAAAGATAAAAAACCCAACTTTGATTCCCTAGAAATTTTTGGAAGTGTATAGTAAATTTAACTCAATAATTGCAACACTGCCCTTCTTGTCCTTCTGAAAACCTTTATAAACTTCCTTCTGCTCTCTTCTCTCTTTAATGTTTATTTTCTTCTTTTAATCAATATCACTATTACCTGCTGCCCTTCCACAATTTTACCTACCATACCCCCCAAATCAAAGACCTCCTTTTGATTATATTTGAAATGCTGCTGCACAAATTAAATTAATATACCTAGGATAAGAAGGAAAGCAATTGAGTGGGAAAAAAATCTTTGTGTCAAATTTCTCTTAGAAGAATTTGATATTCAGGATAGATAGATAGATAGATGAATGGATGGATGGATGGATGAACACACACATACATATATATATATATATATATATATATATATGTGTACATATATACATACACACACACACAAATCTGCCCTGGGTTTCTTAGAAACTTTTTGGATGATTTGCCAGACATTCCAAAAGCAACAAATAGGGACACAAATGAGAAGCTGAACACCAAAAACAGCTAGAAATGTTTTCACCTGGGTCAAAAACCATGAAGGGGAAGGAAGGGAAGGCAGAGTTTGATCTCAATTAGTCTTCTGTATATTAAGTTGTGTATACCAGCTTGCTCCATTGCAATCCACACTATGCAAAATTATCACATTGACATGCATCGCAAGCCAGTTATGATAGATCATAATTTTATGTCAAAGACAAGATACTTTCAAAGACACAAAATATATCAGAAATTATAAACAAAGGGCAGAGGAACTTTGGAGTAAGTGCTTTTCATTTCAGATAGACGTAGAGGTGGGTGGAAGGAAATTGAAGCACTTCACCATTTTTTCTCAGTCTATTGGATATAGCTTAGCCACAACTCTTGGGGGGTTGGGGGGATGTAAATAAACCTTGGTTCTTCTGCCACTTTTTCAGTGTCTAAGTTTTACTGCCCATGTTGACTCTTTCTCTATCAGAATTCCCTCCATCACTCTCCTAAATCAAAACCAAGAGCCCCAAAACTCTTATTATCACTTGCTCTGTTGACATTTTGTTCAGTACCCTTCCCCACCCCCCACAATAATCCCCATATTCATTCCTGGGATTGTAACCTAAAAGATTCTGTTCTGCTTTCAGAATGACAAATCCCACCATAGATTTGTCCAATGTCCTTGAGGCACCTGGGTTATATTTAGAAAAACAGAAAGGGCAGATTATGAGATCAAGAGACAAAGCCAACCATATTCTAGGCCCATTATTTTGTGGTTGTGCTTCTAGAAACTTAGCAATAGCTTTTTTATATAATTAAGATTTTTTCTTTTCAGTTTACAATGCTCAGTTCAACATAATTTTGAGTTCTAGATTTTCTTCCCCCTCAAGACAGCATGGAATCCAATATATCTTCTACATATAACTTCGCATAGAACTCATTTACACAATAGTAAAGTTGTAAAGAAGAATTATGATCAATGGAATGAATGAGGAGAAAGAAGAAACAAAACCAAAAAACAAACAAACAAACAAAAGAGACAAAAAAGGAAAAAAATAAAGGAGAGCAAACAGTATGCCTCAATCTGCATTCACACTTCATAGTTCTTTCTCTGGGTGTAGATAGCTCTCTCTATCATGAGTCCTTTTGAGTTATCTTTGCACCTTGTATTGCTGGGAAGAGCAAAGTCTATCAGGGTTAGTCATCACAGAATCCAAATATCTGTGTAATGCTCTCCTGGTTCTGCTCCACTCATTCAGCATTATATCATGTAGGTTTTTCCATGTTATTACGAAGTCTGTATCATCCCCATTTCTTATAGCACAATAGTATTCCATTACCTTCATATACCACAACTTGTTCAGCCATTCCCTAATTGATGGGCATCCCCTTGATTTTCAATTCTTTGCTAATACAAAAAGAGAGGTCATAAATATTTTTGTACATATGGGTCCTTTTCCCACTTGTGTGATCTCTTTGGGATACAACCCTAGAAGTAGTATTGCTGGGTCAAAGTGTATGAACATTTTTATAGTCCTTTGGGCATAGATCCAAATTGCTCTCCAGAATGGCTGGATCCATTCACAACTCTACCAACAATGTAACAATTTCCCCACATCCTCTCCAGCATTTATCAATTTCCTGTTTTGTGATGTTAACCAATCTGACAGGAGAGACGTGGTACCTAAGAGCTGTTTTTAATTGCATTTCTCTAATCAGTAGTGATTTAGAGCATTTTTTCATATGCCTGTAGATATCTTTAATTTCTTCCTCTGAAAACTGTCTGTTCATATCCTTTGACCATTTCTCAATTGGGGAATGATTTGTACTTCTATAAATTTGATTCAGTTCCCTGTATATTTTAGATATGAGGCCTTTATCAGAGACACTGGTTGTAAAGATTTTCTCCCAATTTTCTGCTTCCCTCCAAATCTTTGTTGCATTGGCTTTTTTTTTTACACAAAAACATTTCAATTTAACATAATCAAAATTATCCATTTTGCATTTTGTAATGCTCTCTATCTTTTGTTGTGTCATGAATTCTTTGTTTTTCCATAAATCTGATAGGCAAACTATTCCTTGCTTTCCCAAATTGCTTATAGTATCAGCCTTTATTCCTAAATCATGAACATATTTTGACTTTATTTTGGTATATGGTGTAAGATATTGGTCTATGCCCAGTTTCTGCCCTACTATTTTCCAATTTTCCCAGCAGTTTTTGTGAAATAGTGAATTCTTAGCCCAGAAGCTGGATTCTTTGGGTTTATCAAAGAGTAGATTGCTATAGTCATTGAATTTTCCATCTTGTGTACCTATCCTATTCCACCGATCCATGGCTCTGTTTCTTAGCCAGTACCAGGTAATTTTGATGACTACTGCTTTATAGTACAGTTTAATATCTGGCATGGCTAGGCCACCTTCCCTAGCATTTCTTTTTATGAATACCCTAGATATTCTAGACCTCTTGCTCTTCCAGATGAATTTTGTTATTATCTTATCCAGCTCTGTAAAATAATTTTTTGGTAGTTTGATTGGCATGGCACTGAATAGATAAATCAATTTAGGTAAAATTGTCATTTTTATTATATTAGCTCGGCCTAACCATGAGCAAATGATATTTTTATTCCGTTTATTTAGATTGACTTTATTCATGTGAAAATTGTTTCATAATTATGTTCATATGAGCCCTGCATTTGTCTTGGCAGATAGACTCCCAAATATTTTATAGTGTCTACAGTAACTCTGAATGGAATTTCTCTTTCTATCTCTTGCTGTTGGGCTTTGTTAGTAATGTATAGGAATGCTGAGGATTTATGTGGGTTTATTTTATATCCTGCAGCTTTGCTAAAGTTGTTTATTATTTCAAATAGTTTTTTACTTGATTCTCTAGTATTCTCTAAGTAAATCCTCATATCATCTGCAAAAAGTGATAATTTAGTTTCTTATTTGCCTATTCTTCTCTTATTGCTACAGCTAACATTTCTAGTACCAAATTGAATAGTAGGGGTGATAATGGACATCCTTGCTTCACCCCTGATCTTATTGGGAATGCATCTCGCTTATCCCCACTACCAATAATGGTTTTAGGTAGATGGTTTTAGGTAGATGCTGTTCATAATTTTAAGGAAGGCTCCATTTATTTCTATGCTTTCTAGTGTTTTTAATAGGAATGGGTGTTGTATTTGGTCAAAGGCTTTTTCTGCATCTATTCAGATGATCATGTGGTTTCTGCTAGTTTTGTTGTTGATATGATCACTTATGCTGATAGTTTTCCTAATATTGAACCAGCCTTGCATTCCTGGAATAAATCCTGCCTGGTTGTAGTGTATTATCCTCATGATAAGTTGCTGCAATCTTTTTGCTAATATTTTATTTAAAATTTTGGCATCAATATTCATTAGGGAAATTGGTCTATAATTTTCTTTCTCTGTTTTTACTTTTCCTGGTTTGGGTATTAGTACCATATTTGTGTCATAAAAAGAATTTGGTAGGACTCCTTCTTCACCTATTTTCACAAATAGTCTACAAAGTATAGGAATTAATTTTTCTTTACATTTTTGATAAAATTCACATGTAAAACCATCTGACTCTGGAGATTTTTTCCTAGGGAGTTCATCGATGGCTTGCTCAATTTCTTTTTCTGAGATGGGGTTATTTAGGAGTTTTACTTCCTCTTCTCTTAACCTGGGCAATTTATATTTTTGTAGCTACTCATCCATATCCCTAAGGTTGCCAAATTTATGGGCATACAATTGGGCAAAATAATTCCTAATTATTGTTTTAATTTTCTCTTCGTTGGAGGTGAATTCACCCTTTTCATTTTTGATACAGATAATTTGATTTTCTTCTTTCTTTTTTTTTAATCAAATTGACCAAAAGTTTATCAATTTTACTAGTTTTTTCATAAAACCAGCTCTTGATTTTATTTATTAATTCAATAGTTTTCTTGATTTCAATTTCATTAATCTCTCCTTTGCTTTTCAGTATTTCTAATTTGGTATTTAAGTGAGGACTTTCAATTTCTTCTTTTTCTAGCTTTTTCAGTTGCATGCCCAATTCATTGATCTCCTTTTTCTCTGTTTTATTTATGTAAGCATTTAGAGATATAAAACTTCCCCTAAGAACTGCTTTTGCTGCATCCCATAAGTTTTGGTATGTTGTCTCATTATTGTCATTCTCTTGAATGAAGTTATTAATTGTTTCTCTGATTTGTTCTTTGGCCCACTCATTCTTTAGAATTAGATTATTTAATTTCCAATTAATTTTTAGATTATTTTTCCCTGGTTCTTTATTACAAATAATTTTTATTGCACCATGATCTGAAAAGGATGCTTTGACTACTTCTGCCTTTCTGCACTGGATTGTGAGGTTTTTATGCCCTAGTACACGGTCGATTTTTGAGTATGTGCCATGTATTGCTGAGAAAAAAGTATATTCCTTTTTATCCCCATTCAGTTTTCTCCAGAGGTCTATCATATCTTCCTTTTCTAAAATCCTGTTCACTTCCTTAACTTCTTTGTTGTTTATTTTGAGGTTAGATTTATCAAGTTCAAAGAGGGGGAGGTTGAGGTATCCCATTAGAAACTTAGCAATAGTTCATGTAGTTCTAGGGAGCTTGGCCCTCATAGCCTGAGGGACTAGGAGAATCACTGCATCTAAACAGTACAGTAAAAAGCTTCTTCTAGCTTGGCTTTGTAATTTTGATAACCAATTATGCATTAATACTTCATCTTTTTCTGAATGCCTCAGAGGATTTCACTGAACTAGCTAAACCCCAGTCATCTGCTTTTGAATGCATTATCATGTGAACACTTCTATAGATCTATGTTCATCAATAAAGGAAACAGGTTTTGGTCCTCCTGTAGCAAAGAACTGGCGGTTATCTGTTCAACACCTTGTATCTTACATAGGATGTGGTTTCTCTGCAGTGTATTTATTGCTGTACTGATGGAGTCCCCTGATCGGTGATTTGGGAACATTCCTGGAATGCTCTAAGTGAAATATGCACTTTACTATTTACAATTATGAAAGGACCTCCATAAAATGTGGTGATGAGATTTGTGGGTGTTTCTTTTGCACTTAAGGTCTTGAGTGACTGCCAAGGCAAGAACAGAATACTGATCCCAGCACCATTTTGCTGAGACAATAACCTTGCCCAAATCCATAAGTGTTCAAAATGGCTACAAGGAAGCAGTCTCAAAGTGGCAGCTGAGTTTCTGTGCTAAAAGACTTCAAATAAGAGACAACCTATTAAGGAACAATAAGGAAAATCTTAACTGTAATTCTTCTCAGGACAAAAACACTGAGTTTGGAGTCAGAATACCCAGATTCAAGTATACATTCTGCTATCTCCTCATTGTGTGACCCTTCCAAAGTCATTTAATTTCTCTTAGCTTCAGTTTCCCCATTTGTAAAATAGGAATGATAATATGTGTACTCTCTGCTTCCCAGTATTTTTACAGGAAACTCAAAGCTATTTTTTTACCATAAAGTATAATAAAAATGGGAATTTCAGGTATTGTTCTAGGATAAGACAGGAATAGCACCTAGGAAGTCTCCATCTCTTGAATGGAAATCTCCTTGAGGGCAGGGACTATTTTGTTTTTTTTTTTCTCGCTATCTTCTGTACCTAGCCCTGTGTCTGACACATAGACATTTAATAGATCCTTGTTGATTGATTGATTCTCAAATAAAAAGGATATCCTTTTATTAACGTGAAAAAGATGTCCTTTTATTAAAGTGAATTAAACTGATGATTCAAAGCATAGCATGGACCTCAAGATGGGGGACCTTCTACTTCCACCCCTCAATTTGACAATGACCTTAACATACTTAAGGCGCTCTGCTAGTCTTAACTAAAATACTATTACAAACCAGTCAGGGTAAACCCAAGTGAATTGCCAAGTAAGAAAAGTAGAAGAAAGGAAGCATTTATTAAGCACCTACTTTGTACCAGGTACTGTGCTAAGAACTTTACAAATAGTATTTCATTTGATCCTTACAGTAGCCCTGAGAGGTAGGTGATATTATTATTCCCATTTTGCAGTTGGGGAAACTAAGTCAGACAAAGGTTAAGTAACTTGCCCAGGGTCACACAGTGATAAGTATCTGAGGCAGAACTTGAACTAGGGTCTTTCTGGCTCCAGGCTGAATGCTTTATCTACTATGCCACTTAGCTGCCTCCATTTGTCTAAGCTTTCTGTGTCATCTGTGTCTTTGTACTCTTTTTCCTTTTAAAATTGTGTTAATTTCTTTAGTTTCTACATTATCTTAATTTCCCAATATAGCTTTCCCTCAATCCACTGCCAGAGAGCTAACCTCTACAAAAGAATGAAAAAATAGGGGGGAAATAGCTAGATAAAATCAACCAATACATCATAAAAGTCTAACATCATTTATAGTATTCCCACCCACAGTCTCTCAACTCTGCAAAGGGAAGGAAGTGCCTTCTCATATCTCTTCTTTGGGGTTAAGCTTGGTCATTGGAATTTCACAGCATTCAGTTTGGGACCTTTTGTTGTTCATTACTTGCACATCATTGTAGTCATTACATATATTGTTTTCCTGGTTCTGTTTACTTCACTTTCCATCAGTTCATATAAATTTTCTTGTGCTTCTCTGTACTCACTCATTACCATTTACAGCAAATAATATTCCATTACATTTGTGTACCATAATTTGTTTAACCAGTCCCCAGTTGATAGCTCTCTAGTTTCCAATTCTGTATTACTAAAAAAGGGCTATATGAGTCCTTTCTTTTTATCACTGACCTCTGCGTTGCAGGTGCCTAGCAGTGGGATATCTGGGTCAAAGTCTCTGGTCATTTTAGTCACTTTCTTAGCATAGGTTTGGATTTTATTATTAAGAAGGGTCTGTGGCCTTAAAAAGTTGCCAGAAATATGTCTAGGCTTGACATCACATTGTTTCCCTTTGCTCACCTGTTTGAAATTTTAGAAGTTACCTAGAAAAATAAGATAATCCCATAAATTTAATGTAATTGGACTTCAGAGATTGGTGAAAAGTTGGCAAATGATTAGTGCCAAGCTTCTCACATTACCAGCCCATCTGTTTTTAATGTTTCCTCCAAGGTCTAATCAAATGGTATGGATGATACCATCGCTGCAAAGAGAAGATAGGACCCAGAATGAAGCTTTGATAGATTTGATGAGATGGAAGTAATTGCCATCACAAAAATCCTGGCAGACCTGACTTTTACACAGAAAGCTGTTGGGACACTTCTCTCCTGGGTCTAGGCATGACCTAGAAAATGAAGGGATGGCATTCAAATGATCCTAGTAAGTCTTTTATTCTCTTGTTTTTCTTGGCTACCTTGCAAAGGTTCCAATGGACTGCTTTTTATTGTTTCGGGAATCTGAAAGGAAATAAACACATTCTTCTGTGGCCTCCTAGATTCTTTATTTATTTAATATGCTCAAGTGTCACTGTAGGGAGCCAGGGAAAAAATTCTTCAGGAGTTTTACAGCTTAACGTGGCTCACTTTTGAAATCTTTGATTCTTAGGGAAAGTAAAGATCTACCTACTGTTGTAATTAAGTAAACTCAATTTCTAAGTTTAAATTTTATTATTAGAGTATCAAAGATTGTCTCACAGGCTACGGTATTCAATCATTTCTTTACTAAATGTCATCAGAGTGTTTCCCACTGAGGCAAAAGAGGGATCCATAATGATGACGTCAAAAGAGCAAAAACAAAATTTTCATAACTCTGCATAATATTTGTATGGTACCATCACCACTAAAATTCAACATCAACAAATTTTTTAAAGCACATTTATAAAAGCTAAAGATGCACAACATTTATTGAAAAGGAAAATTAGACACTATCCCTGGTCTGTCTTAAAATTACAGTTTAACTCATGTCCCGACATGGTTTGAGACTTAAAATGCCTATATGGCTTGATTTAGATGTTCTGACAGGCTGGATAAACTGATCACAATTTTCACTTTGACATGGATAGTTCTTTCATTTGCTTTAGTTTATCCAGTCCAGGAGAAAGACTGTCTCCAGAAGTATTTTCTCTGGTTTAAAAGTGTTCTCACCCCATATGCCCACTGCACTCTGCCTTCAGTACAAAACTGCTTTGGAAACCAAGCATTCATTGGCTTAAAACAAGGCATCTGCTGTTAAGGAGATTGATTATTCCAGGGCCTGACCTAATTGGGAGATTAGATATGGTTCTCTGCTCTGGACAGCATGGTTTATAGAAAAATGGGGCAGAGAAAAGAGGGGGAGGACTTTTCTTGGACTCTCACTAGTTTTTACAAAATTTAAGCTAAAGCAAACAAACCCAAAATGGTGATAAATTCTGTTTCTAATGGTGGCAAAGGGAGCTCTATTAAAAGACCCAAATTTAGTCAATGCACCAAGCCACATTCTACTCTGTAACAAGGTAGTGAGCATTTCTATGCTTCGCACCAGCCAAACATCACCCCATAATATGCAACTGAGCCACTACTCCTATTTTAGAGACAAGAAAGAGGAGACAGGGAGATTAAGCAAGTCCCCACAGCCATGGAGCTGCTTTCTTTCCTTTAGGTGTGTTAATATGCATGCCTCCATCTGATGGGGAAGGGAGATGGGGGGAAGAAAGCCACTTGTTTCACACAAAGAACGCTTCCTGGCCATCTCGAGGTTGTATCCATTTCAATGTAGCTCCTGCCTTTGAGGTGGCAGTGTTTTCTGAACACAGACATCACCTCATGGCTGGGGCTAACCAGACCTTTGTTAATGCTATTCACCAATATCTCAGACTCAGGTCATCCATCCAAAAACGTGACAAAGGCCCCAGATTCTCATGGAAATCGCACTGCCCGAAAGAACTGCCCCCTCCGTCCACACAGACACAGATTCATGACCTGCCCCTGTTATTTGTGTTCCCATCTTTTGTTTTCACCTAATCTGTCATGCTCAGGGGGAAAAATGTTCACTCACAGGCTTAAGCAAAACTTTATGCTTTTATATAGACCATAAATCATAGGAACAGCAACCTCCCTGGGCAGTCAGGGATCACAAACAAGGTAACAAAAGGTGCTGTTTTCAACCCAGAGAAAAAAGGCAATTTTAGCAGAGCATCCGGAGTCTATTTTCCAAAAGAAGAGTTATTTCTCTGTTTATTTTTTACCCTTTCTTGAACATCTCTGATAAGACAATTTTGGCATTGTCCTCTTTTATTGAAGGAAGAAGGAACAGCCTCTAAGAAGAAGCATTCAAGAAGAAAGGGTACAGATGAGGATTTATCATTATACTGAGTCAGATTTTGAGAATGTAAGTCACTAGATGCTTTGCTTACACCTCAGAAAAAAGAGAAGCAGAAATGCAAAGTCCTCGAAAGTTCTTAAAAACACATGGTTGACTTGGTCAGTGTGGAAGCTGGGTTGTGGTAGCCAGATGCAACCGAAAAGGCTCATTTAGATACTTTGCAAAGATATTAGATCCCAGAATCCTTTGAATTTCTCCCTGTTAAATAAATGTTCATGACCTTTGATGACCCAGAGGTATGCTGGAGCCAGCCAGAACAGACTCATGAGAGTCGATTGTTAAATTTTCAGCTGTGAGCATTAGAAATTGGCAAATGCCACAAATCAGAACTTGATGTACTGCTTTGTTGATAATCCAGACTTAAGAAAAAGGTAGAGAAAATGTTTTTTAAAATATAGATTAAATTGAAATGTATGCTCTGCTGTCACTTTTTTTAGAAAGTCAGTTGTTAATCATTTGCTAACAAACCCCTGGAAGGAAGGAAGGAAGGAAGGAAGGAAGGAAGGAAGGAAGGAAGGAAGGAGCTGCATTGCCCAACTAGAACTGGTCAATTGGGTCCCCAGAGGGGCAGCTACTAATTTTCCCAGGTTGTAGTTTGTCCCAGAAACCCTGAGGGTCTTCCCTTCCCAGACTGATTTTATTTTTTTGACTAGGTAAAAGAGGTCATTCTTTGCCTCATTTTTGCTGATCTTTAATCACTGAATGGGCATTTTCTCAGACAAACTGAGACCTGGGAAAGACCTTAGCTTAAAAAAGGCCAAGGTTTCCCACTGCATCTGGGACCTTCTCCAGTCTTCCTGATGTATATCTTGCTACTGGCTCCAGAAGGGAGAGTGAGGCTGGTGACTTTGCCCAGCCCTCCCTCACTTAAATCCAGTTCATTTGCTAGTCATGGCATCTCCTTCCCGATGTCATGGTCCTCTTCCAGAGTGAAGGACAAGCAACAACATCAACAGCAGAATGCCCCTGTGACCATCACATCTGAGTACAGAGAATACTGAATTTTAATTTGAAAAAAATTAGCCTAGAACGTTTTAAGTTATTCCAAAAGTGCTTAATTATAAATTTTTGAAGGACATGTTAGCAGAGACAAAATGATATAACTCAATGAATTTAATGTTTTTTTATTTTTCCTTCAGTGTCCATATTTCCATCCTGTTAAAGGTTCTTTTCAGAGAAATAACAGGTTGTTCTGGTTGCTCCAGAAAATCTAGGTTCCACTAAGTCACATATGACAAAGAATGATTTTGTTTTGGTTTTAAGATGAGTTCTCCCTAATAGGAGGCAGTGCATTGGATAGAGCGAGTTCAAATTAGGCCTCAGACACTTACCAGCTGTGTAGCCCTGGGCAAGTTACTTCACCCTGTATGCCTCAGTTTCCTCATCTGTAAAATGAGCTGGAGAAGGAGATGGCAAACCACCCCAGTATCTTTGCCAAGAAAACCCCAAATGTGGTCAAGGAGAGTCAAACACAACAGAAATGACTGAACCTCTTCCTATCTGGCCCAGGCAAGAAGTATAGGCTCATTGGTAATGAGAGCTTTGGGCCAGTTTGTCCTTCCTCAAGCAGCTTAATTGGCTTACTTAAATCCTGAGCTCAAGAGCTCCGCCAGTCTCAGCCTCCCCTGTAGCTGGGATTACTGCTCTGCTCCAGCAAGGAGGAATGATTAAGGGGGCAGGGTACTGGAGTGAGAATACCCACTTTCTCAGCATGATTCTTACCAATGTGACCTTGGCCAAGTCCCTTAACATCACTGAGCCCAGTTTCTTCCTCTGCCAAAGAAGAGGGTTGGACCGGATAAGAATCTAAGGTGGCTTCCACAGAAGAACATTTGATCTTAATGAGTATGATGCTAAAGTAAAGTGTGTTGGCATTTTCCAGAGAGGATGGTTAATCACAGAGCAAATTTTATCATCAAACTTTCCTTCTAATGAATACAAAAGGTAACTCAATTAAAAATCCATTTAAGTGTAAGTTGTAAAGCAATTATTTATCTAAATGGCAAGAAAATGACAAAGAACACTGGCATTACACTGGGACATCATGCATTAAAAGCAGGAATCGTTTCTCTGGATTGGGGAATAAAATGGCACCTTTTAGAACCAGCAAAAATCACTTGCTTCTTACCAATAGCTCCAGTGACATGATTAGCCATGCATAGACCAGAGAAGTAAAAACTCTCTATTCTCCAAATATATTCTCCTCGCTTTGGCCTGGAATAGCCTCCTTCCCATTCTTTACCTGGTGAAATTCCTCATTCAAATGCTAGGACACTTTCTTTGAACTCCTCAGCAATAATCTATCCCCCAATCAAATTTTATCATCTATTTATTTTCTGCCTTTTTAATACACTTCATCAATTACTTACTATTATCACCATTGGGTATATGTGTCTTTTGTCAGAATCAATAACCATTTATTAAGCACCTACTATTTGCCAGACACTGTGCAAAGTGCTAGGGATACATAAAGCTGTGCTCAAGGGGTTCACAATCAAATGGAGACAACACATAAAAAGAAATTTAAAGGGGGGCAGGTTACCCTGTCCTTTGCCTCTTTTTGTATCCCCAGGCTTAGCATAGTACTTGGCACATGGTAGGTGCTTAATAAATGTTTATTGAAATGATCTAAGTAGGTGTGAGTTTCTGAGTTGATTTCATCTTGTAGAATGGTGAGTTTCTGGAGATGATGAGGTCCAGGATAGCAATTAGGTGGGGAAAATGAGGAGGAGAATTCCCCGAGTGTCCTCCTTAAATGGTGGTGGATCAAGGAGAAGTTCCCAAATGTCCATCACCCACTCTCTCCAACCAGAGAGAGGGAGGTACCCCAAAGGCAAGGGGTGCTGAATAGATGTGAGTTCCCAAGTCATAGTACTAACCAATACATTCTGTTAATGTCTAGGTCAGGGGTGGGGAAACTGTGGCCTCAAGGCCCACTAGATCTTCAAGTGTTGCCCTTTGACTGACTCCAAACTTCACAGAACAAATCCCCTTCATAAAAGGGTGTTCTGTGAAATTTAGATTCAAAGAGGCTCGCTTGAGGACCTATAGGGGCATGTGTGACCTCAAGGCCACAGGTTCCCCACCTCTGGTGTAGGTCTTAGCAGAAGGTAGAGCACTGGACGTGGGATCGGGAGGTGTCAGTGTTTTCTGAACACAGATGTCACCTCATGACTCAGACTAACTAGACTTTCATCACCAATCTCTCAGTGTCAGGTCATCTGTACAAAATGTGACAAAGGACCTGGATTCTCATGGAAATTGCACCCAGGCAAATAACTACAAGTGTAAGCTGCAAAGGCAGTGACAGCCAGCTTGGCTAGATCAAATTTCCTCACCCACAAGTTCCCTACACCCAAGTGATTACAGATCTAGTCACCATCATCATTCATTGCACTAGGAACAAGATAGATGGGGGATGGGAAATGTTAGGGAAAGGAAACAAGAGATTAAAAAAAAAAGATAAAATTAACAAGTGATGAATATTTAAATGAGTTCAGCATGTGATTCCTTGACCCAACTGCAGAGAACTCACTTTCTTATTCCCTTGAATCCTCCCCCATTCCTTCAAAGCCTTGTTGTTAATGTTAATTAGCTCATTTGCCACTTCTCTTATTGTTGTGGCTTGTCTCAACCTTGTGAAATTTGCTTCTCAAACTGGCAACAGGTATAGGAGCCCAGGCCTAGGCCAGGTAATTCCCTTCATTAACCCACTCCTTCGAGGATTTTCACTGATTCTTCATCCAAGACCTGCTCCCAATAGGGCTAGGAATGTCCTTTTGTCTTCCCTTTCCCTTCAACCTCCCCACACACACGCCCACATTTACATATGAAGATTCTCCCCTACCTGAGCCTCAAAGTATCTTGACTTCAGACCTATAGTCTTCCTCACCCTCTAATCCATCTTGCCCACCAATTTTTGATTAAACTTCCCAAATGAAACATCACTTCAATCATCAGAGACAGATTTCAAATTCAAGATCAAATATCTGACTCCAGTTCCAGCACTCTATCCACACTACACAACCTAATTTAAACACAGTAAGTCTCCTCTTGTTCATGTTTTTAGGAGAAACATGGCTGAGTGTGTAGAGCCATCATTGGAGGAAAAGCACGGGAAAGTACAGGTTCAAGTCCAACTTTTGATACAAACCAGCTATGTAAACTAAGCAATCATTTAACCTTTCAATATAGATCATTTTCTATCTCATTTCTTACCTAGCTCTTGGTCATCAAATGGTCATTGCCTCAGACAAACTGGGGCCTGAGACGTGAACTTAATTTAGAAAGGCCAAGGTCATCCACTGCATCCTGGGTCATTGCCAGCCATCCTGACTTTTGTCTTGCCACTGGCCTTTGATGGCTCAGGAAGAGAAAGTGATTCTGACTTCCGCCTCATGGTCTTCTTCAAAACTGAGGAAAACAGTAACAGCAACAACCACCTCTAAATGCTCTAGCCAACTCTGTAAGTTTCAGAGAAGTTTGAACCTGAATTCCTCTAGGAGATCTCTTCACCAATGAAGTCATGGGTCAAGTCTATACGCTCCCTCAAAACACCATCCAGAGTCTCGACTCAACTATTGGGAAATAGTGCTATACAGTATTGTAATAGTGTTAAGTATCTGTGGAAAATCCCCAAGTTATGGCTTTTATTTGTCTTTTTTGCATCCTATAATTTTGAAGATTTTTTTTCCGTTTGCCCACATTGACTGGAGTGTTTTTTATTTTTATATGGATTCCAGAGGGCTGACTTCCCCATCTTTATTCAAATAGTAGAGAGGAAAATGAGATCTCTCAAGTAGTGCATCCAGAAACTACTCCCTAAAATCATGCAAATAATGAACTATGGTGGATGCAAACTAGATTGCTTACAGTTAATATATGGTTATAGAAGCAATTTAACACGTTTAATTTACTTGTTTCTGTTTTTAATAGCAACCATGTTTTACTAAAACTTAATAGGAGCTTGGCTCTTCCCATTTCTGGCATGCTCTGGAAGGGCCCTGTGCTGTTTTAGATTTTATGCTAATTTGAAATCTACTGAGTTGTCAGGACTCATAGGCAAGGGAATCACCCGTCGGGGCTGGTCATGTGCATGTATCCACATACATCTGTATCTATATGCACGTAACCTAGAAACCGAGGAGTATGTAATATGTTAAAAATGTATAATATGAATATATGCATAAGATTACAAGCTACCTGATCAATAACTTCTTTGTGAATCCCTAAAAGAAAAATTCTAAAAAGATTACTAAAAACACATTATTCACTATTAACCAATGGAACTCATTATATAAGATGAGTGTTTTCATGTGAGGGAGCCAGAGTGAAATTTTTCCCTCTGGAGGTTGCTACATTAATTAGAACATGGTAACCTTTATTTTAGCATATAATATAATCCAGTTAAAAGTGGATTATTCTTACATAATTGGACCATTTCCAGTTCAGTTGGGCATTTCTGCTGACCTTTGTAGGCCATAATTTATCAACAAAATGCTATGGTTCACATTCTTTTCACATTATCATTATGTGCAGGGTTTGATAAGTAGGGAACAAGGACCTCTTAAGTACTATAAAAACTGTTTTGTTTTGTTTTTAAATTCAGAAATCGTATTTTATTTTTTCAAACTATTCATCAAGATAGTTTTCAACATTCATTTTTATAAGATTTTGAGTTCCAAATTTTCTCCATACTTCCCTTTTCTCCCCCCTCCCCAAGACAGTAAGCAATCTGATACATACATGTATAATTATGGAAACATATTTCCACATTAGAAATTGTTTTTAAAGGAATTATTTTTACACTTCATTATTAAGCCCTTAGAATTGAGAACTATAAATTATAAATAATCAATTTCTATAAAAAATCCTATGTCCACAAGATAATCTTAAAATAATTATAATCCAGAGAATGTGTTATAGAGTTTTAATTGTATCTCTTTCACAATAAAGTAGATTTGTATGTACAACAGATCAGACAGAATGCTTAGATTTCTGGCAGCAGCATTTTAAAAAAATGGAGCCATAGTATGAGGTATCCTTCTTCATGAAGTCATTTGGGGGTCCCACTCATTCCATTCCCAATCAGAAGTTCTAGGGATCAATTAACAAGTGTGCAATAAGGCACTGGAGCGGTTGAATCTTACCTAATACTACAGCCACAACTTTCAATGAGATAAAAGTGGAGTGGAAAGGAGGGCATGAGGGAGACTTAATGAGTACTTGAAAGCTCATGAACTTTCAGTAACATGTTTAGATCAACACAAACATGCACATCTATTTTTTCAAATGACTTACATAAATGAAGACTGTGATGCTTGATAGTCACCCTAGACATGGAAAAGCAATGCAGAGTAGTAGACTGATAACTGGCCCTCTAGTCAGGAAGATCTGAATCCTCCTTGGTCATTCAGTCAAGCCATCCCTCTGACACATATTGACTGTGCCCCTAGGCAATGGATTTGCCCTGAGCAGATCTGACACTGTAAGCTACAGACCAGTCACCCATCAACATTGGTCAATGGGATTTTCTCCCTAGGAGTTGTCTATCCTAATGAAATCCTAAGTCTGAATCTGATAGGAAAAGGATTCTAGTCCATAGGATAAAATTAGTAGTTCTATCTTGGTGGCCAACGCAGTTTGTTTATTGGAAATATGTCACTTGACCTATCAGCTCCAATCCAAGTATGGCGGGTTGGAATAATGAGCTTTAGCTTCCAGCATGAAAACAGAAAGTGAGTGAATGAATGAAGCATTTATTAAATGCTTATTTACTGCCCACTGTGCTAAGTACTGGGAATATAGAAGTATGTAAGTGAGACAGTGACTGCCCTCAAGAAGCTAATGCTCTAACTGGAAAAGCTAACACATAAAATGGAACTAGACTTGGGAAGCAGGGCCATAAGAACGGAGCAGTTTGAAAATGGTGGATGAGTAGTTGTGACCTGGTTCTGGGAAGTATAAAATGAAAATTCCCCTCTCAGAGACCAGGCCAGAGGAGAGGGGTCAGAAGGTGAGAAGGAAACTGAGGGAGGAAAGATGAGATACACAATTACTCACCTCTTAAGTGGGGCCTTTGAAGTTTTATCACCTCTGGCCTCTCTGATCAATGCTCTTGCTACAAAATGGCCTCAGAGCTGGTAGAAAGAAGAAAATGAGAATCATTTGTCATTGTTGCTCTACCCGAAAAGAGATAGTTCCCCAGAGAAATCATTTCTGCAAAGCAAACTGAAATCCTAAATGCCAGTTCATTACATCCTTCCCACTACCTACTACTGGTTTTCCTTCATTTTTGGAGAGGACCAGTGACATCACTGGTGATGCCTTGACTTGCTCATGAATTGCACTTAATTGGAGAGCTGGAAGGGACCTCAGAGGCTGACTACCTTAGAGATGAAGAAATAAAATCGGCTTGTGCAAGGTCACATAGGTAGTCAGGTAACATTTGAACCCATGTTCTTTGACTACTAAGGCAACAAGTATTCCACTTTACCATGCTTTCTCTTAAAAGTTCTTAAGGAATTGAAGTGCTTTTATGTGTTTCTGGAGAGAAAGCATAACAAAGACTTACCCTAGGGTAACTGGTCTCACAGGTTCTCTTTAGCCTCCCCTTCTTGGCCTCCCCACCCTCCCTCCTCACATACAACATCCACATTTTTATAACATTCCCTCAGAATACACATCACAATCATCTTTTCTTTATCTGAAGATGAACTCCATTATAAAAGTATAGAAAACAAATAAACAAGGTTTAAAGAGAACAGGAAAGTCCCAAGGGTAAGCAAGCCAGCTCTCCAGGCAGAGATGAAATGGAAAGTACATTAATTGACCAGGGGCCTATAGTGGTGAGGCAAGCACAGGCAGGGAAACAGCAAAATCATGATTAAGCAAATTACTTCTTAAGCTAGTCAGTGATTCAGAGAAGGCTTTAATGGCTTATGGTTCTATCCTGGTCAGAGAGTAATGACATTTGGAGAGAACTTTGAAAAACCTTGAAGTGCTATTAATGCTAGCAAGTAAAGCAGAGCAGGGGCAACAACACCCTTCACTTGCAATCAGGAAGCCACTGCACGTCCACATCCTCTGGCCCCTCTTCTCCTTAGGCTCTGGAGTATTCTTTCTCCCACCCATTTTCTTTGTCTCCCATGATCCTTCACTTGTTCCTGCCAGGGGGAAAAAGACCCTTCCCATCAATTTCCTTGCCAAAAAGGCTCTATAAAATGAATCCTTTTTTTATTTCTTATATCTCAAAAGAACCTTAGAAATAACTAAGTTTAAGCTTTTAATTTGCAATTGAGGAAGCAAAGGACAAAAGTATTTCAAAGACTTGCCCTGGATTACACAGAGGTCGGTAGTGGCAGATTCAGGATCAAAATTCAGATCTCCTGACTCTCAAATTAAATTAGCAAACAGTGTGTCCATACGTGCTATATGAACCCAGAGGAGAAAAAAAGCCAAACACCGGTGGACAAGGAAGTGTGATCTTTAAAGATTTATCTACTGAAAAATTTCTTTTATCCCTACTTTCACCATTTTTATGAGTACCAACGGGCACTCGTCCTTGGAGGAAACCAATTCCATGATGAACCAGAAATGATCAACAAGCAAACATCTATGGCTTAACTCTCATGAGATGGGAGGGGAAAGGGGAGAGAAGGAGGTGGAGCTGGAGGAAGAGGCAGAAGAGGAGGAGGCAGAGGAGGAGGACCCCATATGTGGCAGACTTGAACCTGGGTCTGGCTCCCTCTTCACTACTCTCAGTTTTGATGCAACACATTTTAAAGTGGCTATGAGGATACACTATATACCTTGTTGATATTCTTAGGTAGATGAAAAAATTAAATATGCTGTCATTTAAACAATAATTATTAAGTAAATTGTTAAAATTGCCTACACTACTGAAGAAGAGCCCTTTCTTTTCAACAGTTTTCTGGGAAAACAGAAGTTCTGCAGGGTAGGGACACATTTTGGTTTTTGTCTTTGGGTTCCTAGGATCTGGCAATCCCCAGAACACAGCAGATATTTAATAAGTACTTCTTCAATGGATGGATGCTATAGAGGGTGGGGGGGACCTGGGGATGAACTGGATGAAGGTTCTGGTGCCTCTTAACTTATATTTACTAGCTGTGTGACTCTGGCCAACACATTTAATCTTTATGAGCCTCAGACACCTCCCTAGTCTTCCCCTCTTAGATTTGCTACTAGCTGAGTCAATGGGGAGAGTTTCCTCACTGGGATTGCCCCCAAACTCATGAAATTATAGAACCTTCCAATAATCTTTACACAACCTTAGCTGAAATATCATCACATCATTTTACAGAAGGAAAAACTGAGTCTCTGGTTAAGTGACTCACTCAGAGGCACACATGAGAAAGTGTCAAGGCAGGATTCAAACCCACATCTCCTGAGTCCCAAAGGCAACACTAGATCTGCCACATTATGTTTCTTTGCAGATAAAGAGGAAACATAGATGTATACTCATTACACACAAGATGGTCATCTATAGAAATTCTGGCTCTCAACCTGAACTCTGATGTCCGGTTTGTTATTCAAGCAAGAAAGAGCTATGACATCAGCTTTAGCCAACTTTAGTTACTCCTCACTTCTCCTGCTCTCTGGCTCCCTTCTTCCACTTGGCCCCTCAAAGAATCATTGGATTCCTCTCTACTTGAATCCCTTTTGATCAGACATAACATTGAATTGAATTTAATGCAGTACACACACATACACACCATCTATGAGAGTCAACACAGCCCAGTCAATGGTGAACTCATGGTGTTGTCAAGATGACTCTGGAGTCTTGTCTCTGCCACAAACTAGCTGTGTGACCCTGGGGAAATCACTTAACCTTTCAGTACTCTAAGCAGCTCTAAAACTAGCAAGCTGAAGAAAGTTGCCCATCTGTCCAGGTAGAGAGAGAATTTCCTTAGCAAAGAGTCCCCTAGTCCAATGAAATCACAAGTCTGGACCATAAACAAACAAAGGGATGAATGAAGGAATCAACGAATGAGTCAAACAACCAACCAATCAACAAGTATCTATTAAGGACCTGCAATATCAAAATACTATTCTAGTCTGTATTTACAGACATAACAATCTCTTACCCAAAGGCACTTAAATTCTACTAAGGGATATATGATGCAAGGGTAGGCAGTGATGGGGGCAAAAGAGACCACCAGCAACTATTGGGATCAGGAATGGCATCAAGGAGGAAAACTTTGGGAAAGATTCTAAAAATTCTAATCCTAAAACAAGGAAGAAGACCAAGCAAGGACACCTTATGCAAATACGTAAAGGAGAAAAAGGGCATGGGAAGATCAGGAGAAGCTAGAAGACCCATTTTGACAAGGTATAGACTGTGCAAAGGGAAATTCTGGGAAGTAAGGGTGGAAAGGGAGTTTGGAACCAGATTGTGGAGGAGGGGTCTAAAAGGCCAAGAGAAGGAATTTGCATTTCATCAGAGGCAATAAAGAGTTCCTGAAGGGGAGTATAAGATGGTTATGTGGTAGATAGAACCTTGAACTTGAGATCGGTTGAGATCTTGAGATCAGGAACAATCATGTTCCAATTACCTCACATACACACTCACACTGTGTGACCCTTGTCCCCTGGGACTCTTAATCTCTCTAAGCTGCAGTTTCTTTATCTATACAATGAGGATGACATAGCATCTACTTCATAGAGTTGGTAAAAGGACCAAATGAAATAATATATCTATAGCACTTGGCACACCCTCAAGTGCTAAATAAATGTTAGCTATTGTTATTAACAAGTCCTATGCTCAGACTTGGGTTATAGGAAGATTGTTCTGACAGCTGTGGAAGGGTTGTGTATTCAAATATTGTGTATTTGTGTTTAATACTGCTAGCCTGGTGCCAAGCTTATTTGGAAGATCAATCACCTTTATAGTGTTTCTAATACACAGTGTCTCACATTCGGGTCAGGTAATGGAGATTTTTGGCCCCTGAATGACTGACTAGGATATCTCTTTTTCTTTTTCCACATCCCACTTCCTGCTGACAAAGAGATGGGGCACAGAAAGGAAAGAGTGAGAGTCAGTAGAGACCTTTCCTTAGGATCACTTAGATGACTCAAAAGCAGTAGCAAAGAAAGGATTTAACAAGTATGTATCCCACCCCCTAATTTACTGAAAACAAAATTACTCTTTTCTCCTAGGTAAATACCATAAGAAGGCTAGGAGCTATTCTATACTTGACAGAAAAATTTAGGCTTCACTCTAGGTATAAAATAGAGAGATTAAGTTAAGAGTATGAATGGTCTGGCAGAAGAGGATTGATTCAACACATTGCATAGCATTTTTTATATAGACTTTCTTGAAATGGAAATGTATTGCTACATATTTTTAATCCTCTCATGTTCTGCTGTGCATGTGGAAATACTTTTCTTTCTTTTCTTATTTTGTATTATTTTAGTTTTAGTATTTAAGTTTGTTTCTTTTTTTCTTATTTTGTGTTTGTTTAAAACAAAATAAAAATACAAAAAAGAGAAGAGAATTGATTTAGGAGGCAGAGCCAAGATGGTAGAATAAAGTAAGGATTTTTGCCTAGCTCTCCCAAAATACCCCTCCAGATAACTTTTAAAACACTGTCAAACCAAATTCTGAGTAGGATAAACACAAGTCATGGTGAGTCATTTTTCCAGCCCAGGGCAGCTTAGGAGGACAGAAAGAGGGGTCTACAGACACTGGGGTGGAGGCTAGTTGGGAGTGTGGCAAAAGTAGAGTGTGGCAGAAGTGGTCCTGAACTAGCTTTGGCCCTTGGAGGCCACAGCAGTAGCAGTTGTGGTGGCACTAGAAGCACCCAGCATAAAGAGCTGGCAAGGAGACTAAACATTTAGTCAGAAACAGATTTTAGGGGACCCCTGTGTTAACACCTGGCACAGGATCAGGCACCATTTGGCAACTGCAGTGCCCTTTACTCAGTTCTGAGTCACAGTTCCAGTGCAGAGAAGAGCGACTGAGATCATGAGTATCAGTGGCCTTACCTGTAGAAGGACCATAGACCAGAAAGGTAGTTATCAGATCTCTACCCAGATTCCAACACTTTGGGAATACTGAAAACTTACAGGGACTCACTGCTCTATAAAAGAAGCAGAAACTCAGTCCAGACATCCCCTAACCTCCAGAGGCAAGCAGTCCAATTCTAACATAAAATCTGAAGTCAAGAAATGGGCTGGAAAAAAAAAAAACGAGCAAACTGGGGCGGGGGAGGGGGGGAGGGCAGGGAGAAGCTGCTATGGTCATACAGAAGCTCAAGACACAAACTCAGAAGAAGACAATTACTTGAAAAAATCTACAAGCAAAGCCTCAAAGTTAAGTGTAGAGTGGGAAAGAACCAAAAAAAATTTCTAGAAAAATTAAAGAGATAAAAAAGATATTAAAAAGCAACTAAGAACCTGTTTGTCTCAGTTTCCTCATCTGTAAGATGAGCTGGAGAAGGAAGTGGCAAACCACTCCAGCCAGTGCCTTTGTCAAGAAAATCCCAAATGGAGTCATAAAGAATTGCACATGACTGAACAAAACAACAACTGGAGTTAGATAATAAACGTTTGAATTTGGAATCATTTTTAAACCAAAAATCAACTAAGTAGTAGAGGAAAATTGAGAAAAGAAATGAGACCAATTCAAGAAAATTATGAAAAGAGAATTAATAGCTTGATAAAAGAGGCACAAAAATACCAAAGAAAATAACTCCTTAAAAATCAGAATGAGAAAAGTGGAAACTGATAATTCCATGAAATACCAAGAAACAATAAAATAAAGTCAAAAGACTAAAAAAAAATGAAGAAAATGAGAAATCTCATCAGAAAGATGAATGACCTGAAAAATAGATTGAGGAGAGATAATTTAAGAATGATTGGACTATCTGAAGTGCATAATAAAAAAAGAGCCTAGATAACATATTTCAAGAAATTATAAAGGAAAACTGCCCAGATATCTTAGAACCAGAGGGCAGAGTAGAAATTGAAAGAATCCAACACTTACTTCCTGAAAGAAATCCCAAAGTAAAAACTCCCCAATTCTAGAACTCCCTGGCCAGGGATAAAATACTGAAAGCAGCCAGAAATATTAAAATACAAATGAGCAACACACAAGATTTAGCAGCTACCAATATAAAGGAGCAGAGGGCTTGGAATATGATACCCCAAAAGGGAAAGAAGCTAGGATTACAACCAAGAATAATCTACCCAGCAAAAGTTAGTATAATAATACTATGGGGGAGGGGGAATAACAATTAATGAAATAGAAGACTTTCAAGCATTCCTGATGAAAAGACAAGAGCTGAATAGAAAATCTGGCATTCAAAAAAAGACTCAAGAGAAGCATAAAAAGGAAAACATGAGTGAGAAATCACAAGGGACTTATCCAACAGGGAAGTAGGAGGGGAATGGCTAAGAGAAAGGGGGTAGTGATAAGAGGAAGAGTAAACTAAGGAAGGCAGTTGATTGAATCAATCAATAAACTAGCATTTATTAAGCACCTACAATGTTCTAGGCACAGTCCTAGACTCTGGGGGTACAAACAATGAAACAATCTCTACTCCCAATGGAGAGAAGAAGCATTCTAAACCACTTAGAATGTAGACCTACAAAAATCAACAAGCATTTATTAAGCACCTACAACATGCCAAACCCTAAACTAGCTGCTGGGCATATAAAGACAAAGGTGAAACATTTCCTGACTTTAAGGAGAATTCGACTAGAGAGGAGATAAATACATGGATAAGTAAATATAATGCACAGCAAGGAGTCTGGACTCACTCTCCCTGAGCTAGGTTAACTACAATTCCCTCTCAGGTTTCTAGGAGACTGGTCAGGAGTCTCTGAGGACACTGGTCAGAGGAGAGAGAGGTCTTTCTCTAATGTTATCCATTTGAACCCCCATTCTAGTGTGTTCCTCCCACTATTAACCACTAGTAAATAATATGCCAGTGACATTTAACCAACAATTAGATTTTTACAAAGGATATGAACTTTGAAGATACAGCAATCACAGAAGTACAAACATTTTTTCTCCAACACCTCAGGGACGCACTTCCCCCTCTATCAGCTCAATCTCCGTGGAGAGCAGATTATGTGTGCATGCTCTGAATCTCTATAAGTCATTTATATAACTCATCATCATAAATCAGGTTCACCCAGACTCTTCTATGTTGGGGAATTGCATCAGTGGGCACTCCAGCATGCTTATAAAGACTGCTCTCATTAGCCAGTCCTCTGGTGTACACACCATGTCCTCTCGGCTTCATGCAGGCTCAGTGAAAGAGTACAGGTCCCCAGTTATAAGTATATATACAAAACAAATATGCTGTGATTGTGGAGGATGGGGTGGCTGGGAGGATCAGGAAAGGCTTCAAGTAAGAGATGAAGGCATCTGATGGGAGCCTTGAATGGGGCTAGTTGTTTCGGGAGACAGAAGTGAGGAAGGAGAGGATTCTAGGCATGGGGGACAGCTGGTTGAAAGCAGAGGAGAGAAAAGATGGAAGGTTTTGTACAAGGGAAAACAAATGGGCCAGCCTGGGTTGGGTGTAGAATCTATGAAGGGGAAGGATGTGTAATCAGGCTGGAAAAAAAGACTGGAGCCAGACTATGAGGGCTTTAAATCCTAAAGAGAGGAGTTGAGAGCATATCCTAAAGGCACCAGGGAAGCAATGAAGCTTTTCATGAAGGGAAGTGATGTGGCCAGATCTGTACTCTTGCAATTTGAATTGGGTGGTTTACGGAGACAGACTAGAGAGGAGGGAGCCTGGAATCAGGAAGAACAACTAGGGGGACTAATGCAATACAAGAGGAGATAAGGGCCTGGACTAGGATAATCATGGTATGAATGAGAAAGAACAGAATGGATGGGAAAGATGTCAAGGAAATGGAATCAAGACTTGGCAACTGATCAGATGGGAGGGGGAAGGTAAAAGGTGAACGGGAATGACAAATCTAGGATGACTCATGGTTTGAGAACCTGGTGGTGCTCTTCACAGAAATAGGGAAGTTTGGAAATGGAATAGTTTGGGGAGGAAAGATAATGGATTTTGTTTTGGACATGTTGCATTTGAGATGCCTACAGTCCATCCAGGTGGAGATGGATGCAGGCAGCTGGAAATGCTGGACTGAATCCCAGAAGAGATATGAGGGCTGAATAAGTAGATATGGGCGTTATCAGCATGGAAATGATAATTGAATCCATGGGAAGTGATGAGATCACTAAAGAGAAGATAAATGTCCATGATGGAGCCTTGGGGTACACCCTTTCCTAGGGTGAAGGAAGTCTAGAGCAGAAAGAGACCTCAGAAGCCATCTAGTCCAAAATATGAGGAGGTTAAATGAATTGTCCAGAACCACACAGGTGATAAGTGACAGAGGCAAGATTTTAAACAAGAGCTAGTCAATCAGGCAAAATTAAGGACTTCCTATGAGCTAGGCACTATGCCACATTCTAGAGATACAAAGGAAGGCAAGAACGGTCCCTGCCTTCAAGAAGCCCACATTCTAATGGGGAAACAAGATGTAAACAACTAGGCCCACACAAGACATGTGCAGATTAGACAGAAGGTAACCTTAGAGGAGAGGGCATTAGCAGCTGACAAGACTAGGAAAGGATTCCTGGCATAGTTGGGATCTGAGCTGGTTCAAACACAGTCCTGGAAACCAAGAGACAGAGCATGGGGGCAGAAGCATGCTCAAGAAGGCATCACATTCATGGAAGGTCATTGTAGCTCCAGTGTCTGGAAGGGCTAGAAATATTAGAAAGCCATGAAGGGAAGAAGGGGACAAGTTGTGAAGGACTTTCAAAGCCAAAACAAGGAAGGATTTTATCAGCCCCTTTAAGATTTTTTTCTAAGGGGGTGTGAGCTCTTTTGTTATTCAAACCAGAATATAATCAGCCTGAGACACCCTTAAACCCTGTCTCTCAATTTCTTTAGATTGTGTCTGTAAGCTTCCACTTCCTAGCTCAGTCTGCTGTTTGATCAGAGACAGGGTAAGGAAACTTGTTTCAACTCCATGTCACTCCCCTCGAGTCAGTCTTGGTCCACAAAACCACCACTAGGGTGAATCTGAGTGTCTGGGTGGAGCTGAAGACCTGTGCCTCTCCCAGTAAGAAAAACTTGCCTTTCCAGTGGGTCAGAATGCAGTTGTGCAAGGAGGGATATACACACAAGTATTTTGATCGAGTAAGTCAGGAGGCTGCCCATCCAACTGCATATTGGGCAACATTTACTTTTCTTCCACACTCCATTTTTGGTGAGGATAATCAAATGACTATGGATTTCACTGAGGATACCTCATAGTGTTTTGGGACTTGATACAATTACTATGCTATCTGTACCACCAGAGCCTTTTTTCTGATACATCATTGGCATGCCCTGGGTCAACCCCAGAGGCACAAAAGCTTCCGTCCACTCTACCAAACTATAGAGGCTTTGGGTACAGTAGCAAGAGGTAGAGGGTTCAAATTCCATCCCTGACACTATCTATGTGACTCTGCCAGAATCCCTCTTCTTCTCTGGGCCTCAATTCCTCATCTCTAAGACGAGGTGTTTGATTGGATGGCTATAAGGGCCCCCCCAGCTCTAAATCTCCGGGCAAGGTGACAGACAGTATCTGCTTCAAGACTCAACTTAAATCCTATCTCACTATGTAGAGAGAGCTAAGTACATCAGAAGAGGGAGGGCCAGGCAATGCTATTTTCCACGACAGCGACCCATGACACTGAAGAACACAGCTATTTTTCTTAGAAGAGGCAGGGTGTTTGAGGATGCTGGTGGGGAAGGGGGGAGAGGAATATTATAAATCATTTTATTAAAATTTTTCATCCATTTGAATTCATGACTTCCTAGGTCTCGGTTTTTCATCACTATTAGAAGTTAGCAGAACTGTCTAAAATGAATGTGTTTTTAAAACTAGAAATAATAGAACGAACATTGGACTCTTAGCAGCTCCCGACTGCTTCCTCTTTTGTAAAACGGAGAGGCAGGAGAGGATTGTGAAGGAAGAGAAAGGAGTGTCCGAGGCACATGATTGATAACCTCCAAAGTCCTTCCAACTTTTAAGAACCTAGTTTCCAGATTCTTAGGATGGGTTAAAGATTCCTGTTTGATAGCTAAACAGTGCCATCTTCTGGCCAAATGGTTTAATGTCCAGAAAGATTTCTGTTAAAGCAAAATCCCCTTTTATTGGGGTTCCACTTGTCCACGGAAGGAAAATTTTATTTAAAATCAGTTCTTTTTCAAACCAAAATTTCAGGAATGAAAGACTCCTTCAATATTTTCAAACAGCACCAGAATATGCATGAGGCTAGGTCATGCTGCCGTGGATAGAGAGCCGGGTCTAGAGTCAGACTCATCTTCCTAAGTTCAAATCTGGCCTCAGACACTGACTAGCTGTGTGACCCTAACCAAGCCATTTAACCGTTTGCCTCAGTTTCTCCATCTGTAAAATAAGCTGGAGAAGAAAATGGCAAACCACTCCAGAATCTTTGCCAAGAAATCCCCCAAATGGGGTCATGGAGAGTCTGACATGACTGAGATGATTGAACAACAGCAGTCAGGAGGATTTACAATCATCATGAGTAAGCTGGAGCAAATTACCCAACCTCTCTGGACATTTGTAAAATGAGGGTGCTGGAATAGGTGCTATCATCATCATCATCATTAGTATTATTCTGGGCAACTAGTGGTTCAGGGCATGGAGCACTCCCCATGGAGTCAGCAGAACCTGAGTGCAAATCTAGCCTCAGACACTCATTAGCTGTGTGAACCTGGGCACTTAACCCCGATTGCCTCAAAAATATTAGTATCATTCGTTATAACAAATAATAAACATAATAATAGTGCAGAATGTGATATAATGAGTATTAATTGTAGGGATTTATAGAGCACTTTAAGGTTCACAGAACACTGTGCACTCTCATTTAATCCTCAAAATATGGGGAGTATGTTATTATCATCTCCATTTTACAGATAAGGAAACTGAGGCAAAGAGAAGTTAAGTGACTTACCAAGGGTCACACAGCTAGTAAATGTCTAAAGTGGAATTTGAATTCAGGTCTTCCTGATTCCTGGTCCAGTGCTCTGTCCACTGTGCTGAAAGTCAACTTTCTGGCTCTGGCAATTAATTTAGTATATCAAAAGCACTTTTATATTTATAGCACATAACCATGTAAGTTTTTTTTTAAAGTTATTTCATTTTGCTTAATCTGTACCGAGTTGCCTTCTTATGCTTGCTGGCGTCCTGAGCCATTTCCTCCACCTGCTCCATCCCAGGTGAGTCCAATAAACCAGTCTAGGGTAATTGGAGAAATTCCACTCAGTTGCTCCCATTGAGGTGTGGGGAATGGAAGACATTTAGAGACACTTTAGCACACTGTCGATTTGGGCCAGGGACACCTTTCCTAGGTCTCAAAGAAAAGAAAGGATGGTCAAGCTTGTCATCATCACTATAAGTGAGTGGAGTCAGTAAGGCTTCTGATTCTAAATGGAGATAAAGTGTGTATGGGGAAGCTGCCCCCTCTGGTCTCTTCCATGTACTCTGGGATCTGGTGACATTGGCCTCCTGGCTGTTCCATGAACAAGACACCCCACCTCTGGACTCCGGGGCATTCTCTCTGGCTTTCCCTCCATGCCTGCCATGCTGCCCCTCCTCATCTTTGCCTCTCTGCAGGAAGCCTTTCCTGGTCCTCATTAAAGTGAGTTCATTTTCTCTGAGATTACCTCGGATTTACCATATATATATATCTCTTCTCTGCATATACTTGTTTGCATTTTGTTTCCCCCATTAGTCTGTCAGCTCAGAGAAGGTGGTGAGCAAGGAGGTGGCAGGGGAAGGGAGGAACAACACACTAGCATTTAAAAGTACATTAGGTGTAAGAGCTACTGTAGAGGGCAGTTATCACTGGATAGAGCCCTATACCTATGTGCAGACGTATGGTTATATTGGTAGCCCTTCACCTTCAACTTCCTATATTCAAATGGGGCCCATCTCCAGTCCAAGTGGCTCTTGTCTGGCCACTGGACTCTGACGACTGGAGGACAGAGTGAGGCTGAGGGCTTCACACAGCCCTGCCTCTGCCTCACTTAAACCCAATTCACCGGCAGGTCAAGACATCACCCTCCTGCTGTCATTGGAGCTCTTCAAGAACACGGGATGAACGACAACAGGATTCAAACGGCTTTAACAATCACCTGTTATGTTTGAAAGAGGAGTGATTTGGGCTCAGCAGTCCTAAGTTCAAATTCTGCCTCAGCCACTGACTTACTCCACGCGTGACTTTGGGCAAATCATTTAGACTTTCTGCCGCTGCTTCCTCCTGTAGAAAAGTATGGGCTCAGAAAAGATAATCTCTAAGGTCCCATTTCCTATGAGATATTTGCAATATGTGGAAAAGGTCAAGGTCTTTGATATGAAATGGTTAGCCAGTCGTTCAACTGGAATTAATTAGCCACCTAGGCAACGGGGCATAAAGAAAGGCAAAAGCAAAGAAACCAAGCAGTCCCCCACGTGGGGGAAGCTCCCAGTCCACTGTCCATTGTCACCCCCATTTTCCCCCTATTTTCCAGTGCATAACACAGATTTGTTTTTAAAGTTTTTTTTCTTCTTTTTATAAAGACCTTTCCTCGTTAATGTGTAAAATGTGTCTGACCCATGGGTAACCGCCAGGGGCGCCACAGAGCAGAGCGCTGCGCTTGGAATCAAAGACTCCTGTTTCTGAGTTCAATTGCGACCTCTGACACTTCCTAGCTTGGTGACCCTGGGCAAGTCACGTGATTCTGTTTGCCTCAGTTTCTGCATCTGTCAAAAAGCTGGCGAAGGAAATGGCCACCCCCTCCAGGATCTCTGCCCGGAAAATCCGGGATGGGACGAGGAAGGTTGGGCAGGACAGCACAAAGTGGCCGATGGGGAAGGCTGCAGCCCGCTCCCAGCTTCTATCCCGTGTGAAGGTTCGCAGCCTTCCCTGAGGTCTACGCTGGGGTCCCGCCCTTTAAAGGTCCATCCTGTGAGGTTGCCAAAGGACGTGCACCTCAGACTTTGATGTAGGCCGGGGCAGCGGCGCCGCGAGCTAACACACCGCCGGACTCAGTTTCCTCATCTGTGCCGTGGGCAGGGAACTGGGCGGGACTTGCTTTCCCGGTCGCCACTACCACAGTCGTGGGACGGCCGGGGAAAAGTCCATGCTGCCAGAAGGATTGCGCCTGCGCAGCACATGAGCTAGAGGCGGGGTGAACTACTGGGGAGAGGCCGCGCCTGCGCCGAGGCACAGCGGCTTCCTTCCGCCCACAACCGGACGCTGGAGGTTGAAAGAACGGCGGGAAGCGGTAGAATGCCTCGTTGCGCCTGCGCGAGGGTGGGGGCCTTGGAGTAAGGCGAGAGCCCAGGCCCCGATGGCGCTTGCGCAGAGTGGGACGCGCGCGGGGGACGGGAGTGCGCGTGCGTCGAGTCCGAGCCCCGCCCCCTGCCGAGGGGCGCGCGATGACGTCCTGGCGCGGCTGTTTTTGAACGTGGCGGCGGGGCTGTTGTGAAGTAGCTCGAGCTCCTGCCGCTGTGCCGTGACCGTGGCCATGGAGCGGCAGCTCACCCGGGACCAGGGTATCACCTTGCGCGGCAGCGCCGACATTGTCGCCGAGTTCTTCTGTGAGTGCCGCCCCGCCCCTTACCCGGGAGCCCGCGCTGCCTCAGTGTCCTCCTCTGTTAAGTGGTCGCCTGCCTCGTCTAGTGACCCGGGAGCCCGGCACCGC
Organism: Trichosurus vulpecula; assembly: GCF_011100635.1. NCBI lineage: Eukaryota > Metazoa > Chordata > Mammalia > Diprotodontia > Phalangeridae > Trichosurus > Trichosurus vulpecula. The sequence goes on from NC_050578.1 coordinate 140,696,888, forward strand.
GGCCTCCAGGCACCCGCTCCGTCGTGGTCCACTCGTTCCAGTCTGACCCAGCGTAACCCCATTCGGGGGTTTCTGGGCAGATATACCGGAGCGGTTGGCCATTTCCTTCACCGGCTCATTTTACAGATGAGGAAACTGAGGCAGGCAGAGTTCAATGACCTACCCAGGATCACCAAGCTGGGAAGTGTCTGAGGCCGGATTTGACCTCACCTCCTCCTGTCCTGACTCCAGGCCCGGTGCTCCACCCAGCTGCCCGCCCCATTCATTACACACGGGGAAACTGAGGCTCAGCAAAGGGACGTAGGAGCCGAGAGCTGGAGTCCGGCTCTCAACGACCGCGGGCATGGCCGGGCCCCGTGAAGACAGCTCAGGCGTTAGGTGATCCTTGCATGTTGTATCTGAGCGTGAGAAACGACCCTTCCCTGAAACTGTAACAACGTGCGAGGAAAGTTTGGCAACTGTATCCAGTCTGCAGAGCTTTGTTTACTCCTCTGTCTGTTTGTTCTTAGCGACCTGGACGGCAACGGAAGCTTAAAACGCGGGGCAGTGCTGGTCCTGTGAACGCCCCTTCTGGGGCCGCGATCCTTCCCGCTCCGCCAAAGCCAGGCTCAGACCCCTCCTCCCCTGGGGCTGATTTATCCGGAGGCGGTAGGACCAGGCACTTTTAACCAGCTTGGGAAGCCTCTGGTACCAGCCCAAGGATGAGCTTTAAAGCCCAGCCTAGCTGATCTGGGAGAGGCTCCTCACAGAAGGCTGGTCACTGATCTTTAGTGACCCTAAAATCTGTGTATGCCAGTTTTTATATATGGATGGGAATAATAAGTATTCACTACTTCTATTTTCATACATGCGTTGAACTGAAATATAACCATGAGAAAATTCACATTTTTATGGCCAGACCTCAGGATTATTTCCACCTTGGATGGTTACTGACCATAAAAACTAGAATATTTTCTGCAGGGAAAAATCAAAATAGGAGAGGTGGGTATATAATTGCATTTAATATAAAGCTTCATTTTTATCTGTGGGTTTCATTTCTTTTCTACTAAATTGGACTTAAATTGAAGCATTTTGTGACCTTTAAACATTCCTTTTCTTTTTGCTTTCAGCATTTGGCATCAACAGTATCTTATATCAGCGTGGCATATACCCATCCGAAACCTTTACTCGGGTGCAGAAATACGGACTGACTTTGCTTGTGACAACGGATCCCGATCTCATAAAATACTTGAATAATGTGGTGGACCAACTAAAAGGTATTTCAGCTAAAATAAATGGTTTTGCCCATTTCCAGGCCTTGCCTAACCAGATGTAGGAGAATCTGGGTTCATAGTTGAAAAATCAAGACTCTGTACTGGCGGTTTTTATCATACCATTTGAAATAGAATTTGATGTCAAAAAGAAATCATGTGTCTCGGCAGTCAAGAAATACTTATTTAACATCTACTATTTGTTGGGGCTGTACTGTGCTAAATGGGGAGCCAAATAAAGATAGCCCCTGTTCCCAAAGGGCTCTCAGTGTGATGGAAGACCAACAACTATGTACAAGCAAGCCATATTGTTAAAATTGATTATCTGAAATAGAAAGGAAGCTGAGGACAAAGTTACCAAGCTATGATTTAATCTGCAGAACTAGCATTTGTGTATTAAACCAGGTCACCTGACTCCTCAGAGGTCAGAGACAAGAAGTGATTAACAGAGATGGATTTTATAACAAAAGAGAGGTATTGGAAAAATTACAGAAACTTGTTTTGAACATAATTCATTTGGACAAGACAGGTCAGCTTTCTAGTTAGCTTCTCCCAGACTTTCTTAATCCTCTGCCAGATGTCCTTTCCTCCAGGTGGTACCTTTTGTAACCAGAAAGTACACTTGGAAAGAGGAACTTGTGGCCAGTGGTTAGCAGTCACCCCTCCCCATATTTCTTAGCAGAGTCCATTACTCAACTTCGACTCCAGCTCAGAAGTGGGGAACCTGCCCTAGCTAAAGAAAAAGAAAAGGGGACTTAACCTCTGGATAACCTTCCTCCAGATGCTGGAAAGGAGAACTTGGCTTCTGGTCAGCTCTGCTTTGCCTTTGGTCAACCCCTCTCCCCCTTTCTGCTAGGACTCAGCCTTTTGAAAAACCTTACAATCTTGTGATTATTTTATTTTTGAAATTATCTGCTACTAAAGGATAAAGTCTTTTCAGTCTGTCTCTTCACTAAATCTATAGGTAACCTACACTTAAGGAACTATGCTAATCTGGCTTAATTTAAGGCTAGCTCTTCTAAAGAAAGGAATCTAATCCTAGAATCAAAGTAATCAAAAAGAGCTGATTTCTTTTTCAATAGGCAGGATAAATTGGAAGTAAGCAACAGAGAGAAGGCACTAGAATTGAGGGGGATTGGGAAAGACTTTCTGTAGAAAGTGGGATTTTTAACTGTGACTCAGAGGAGGCCAGGGAGTAGAGGGAAGGAGAGACAATTCTATGTGTGGCAGACAGCCACTGACAATTCCTGGGGTCTGGAGATATGGAAGTATCTTGGAGGAATGGTGAGGAAGCCATTGTCACTGGATGATAGGGCTCATGCTAGGGGGAGGGAGGTAGTATAAGGAGACTGGAAGAAGGGTGGGAACAGAAACAGGATTTTATGTTTGATCCTGGAAGTGCTAGGGAACTGCTGGAGTGTGCTGAGCAGGGACAGTGGGGTGTCATGGTTAGAGCTATCCTTTAGGAACACCACTTCACCAGCTGAGTAGATGTTTCCACAGTCCGGCTAGCAGCTGTTGTGGGGGTGAAAACCCAACAACGAGAACACTACCAGCATGCTGCAGAAGCACAGGTTCTTTTGATCTGCTTAACTAAGGAAAGCTACATTAAGGGGTTTGACAAGCTTACTTTAATTCAGTATACAAATATCATTCACTTAGTTGGGGGGGGGGGGAAATGCCAGAATCTCGAACTTCAGAACAAAATACAAACAAATTACAAACATCCACAGACAGACCTTGTCTGATTCAAATCCCAATACATAGTAACCAGAGTTCAACAAAGTCTCAGCATCCGGGTTTACAAGCTGGAGGGCTCCTTAGCTACAGCTGCCCGGAGTCTCTGCATCAGCACCATCACAAGTGAGAGCCCTTAAACAAATTACAGACAGACAGACCCAATACAATTCATAGTTACCAACATCTAGGTTCAGCCCGGGAGCTCAGAACAGAGTCACTCCCGCCACCACTGCTGTGGAAAAGAGCTCCAAAGAAGAGAAGGCCAACCCCTGGTTTTATATCTTTTTCAGCATCAGGGGTGAGTCACACATGCACTCACCCACTTGACCTAGAATCCTTACAAAGAGGCTACTTAAACCCACATGGTCTAAGAACCTCTGATGTCCCAAACCTATCACTCAAACTCATTTGTAAACTAGGCCCTCCCCTGAGTTAGCCCCACCTTGGGCCCCACCTTAGTTACCAATCCACACCCACATAGGTTTTACACCTAATAGGGGTATGGGCCTGGGGCTTAGCGCCTAGTAAGGCTCAATGAAATACACTGAATTACTCAAAGGAAACAAACCAAACTTTTCAAGGGCACTTGTTGAACTAAGTGCTAAGAGCCCATTTTGCTTACCAACACAGTAGAGCATGGATATTGACTTCAGGCAGGCAGGCAGATACCCTTCCTCTGCCACCTTTTCCAGCAAGTGTTGCAATGATCTACGTGTGTGGAGAGAGGAGAGAAGGGGACACATCTGAGAGGTGCTGTTGGGGGGAATAGGCAGGCCTTGGCACCAGCTTGGATATGGGGATGAGGGAGAGTGAGGATCCACGGTGACCCCTGGATTGTTTGGCTAGAAGGAGCATGTTTAAAATTGATGTAATTGTAACAAGCGTGCAGTAAATAAGAGTTGGGCCTGCAGACAAGAAAGCCTATGTTTGAATGGTGCCTTGGATGAGTGACCCTGAGTGTGTCACTTAATTTCTGCCAGCCTAAGTTTCTTCGTTTGTAAAAAGAAGATAATAAAATAGCAACTCTTTCACAGAGACCTAATTGGTGGACTCCTAAAAGTGCTATATAAATGCCAGTTCTTAGTACCATTAAGACTCCTCATTGGAATATAGCTTTATTTTTCAGCTTTGGGATTTTGTAGCCATGATCACTGACTGGTCAGGGGAATTAAAAATATAAAATTCCCCAAGCCCCCAGATTGATGTGGGGTGGGATGATAGAATAGGAAGCTACAGGAATGTTGGGGGGGGGTCATACTGGAGTGGATGTATTCACCCCTTTCTGAAACAGTGGCAGAGGTGATTAGATCTTGCTTCCAGCACTGGAGATCTGAGGAGTGTTTGGGGAGAGGCCATCTCCCACCCAGAGAGCAGGGCCTCAGAGTGGACATTCCTCCAGGACCTCATCTTGCATCTGAAGAAGGTGAGAATTTTAGCTGAGAATTAAAGGAAACAGGAGGCAGAGATAAGGAGGGAGACTGCCCCAGGCATTGTGCCTGCCAGAGAGAGTGGCAGGAGCCAAGCGATGTTGGGTCCTGTTGGTGACCAGCCAGGAGGCCAAGGCACTGTGCTGCCCCAGGCATTGGAATGCCTGCCAGAGAGTGTGGCAGGAGCCAGGTGATGGAGGGTCTTCTTGGTGACCGGCCAGGATACTGCGCTGCCCCAGGCATTGGGCCTTCCAGAGAGAGTGGCAGGAGCTCTACGATGGAGAGTCTTGTTGGTGACCAGCCAGGAGGCCAGGGCACTGTGTCTGAGAGTGGCCCAATGGAAGGATGTTGCTGAAGTAGGAAGGGGCCAGCCAGGTTGTAAGGGGTTTTAACCACCATACAGAGGATTTTTCATTTTATCCTGTTATTAATATGGAGCCACTAGAGTTTATTCGATTTTGAGCGCTATGGAGCACAGGCTGTCCTGGAGAAAGACTTGAGGCAGAAAGACTGTGACACTAATCCAGACATGAGGGGATGAGGACCTGCACCAGGAAGCTGCAAGGTTAGAGTAGAAAGGGGCATGTATACAAGAAATATTCTGAAGGTAGAATCAGCAGGATGTGGTAACTGAATGGATGTGGAGGTGAGAGAAGAAATCAGGGTGACACCTTGGTTTTAAGCCTGGGTGACTGCTATGATGGTGGTGTCCTCTAAGTGTCAGGTACGTAGGAAAGAGGGAGGTGGGGCTTTGAGGGCAAAGAGGAGTTCAGTTTTGAACAGACTGTTTCTGTATCTAGAGACATCTAGGTCTGGGTATTCAAGAAGAGTTTAGAGATATGAGATTGGAGGTCATGAGAGAAACTTGGGGCCCCATGAAGAGATTTGAGAATCCTCTGTGTAGTATGATAATTGATTGGATCCTGGGGATTTGATGAGGTCACCAAGTGAAATAGTTCTGAGAAACAGTGAGAAGAGAGGCCCAGGACTGGGCCCTGGGGACACGCACAGTTATCAAGTATAACCTGGAAGAAGATCCAGGAGAACAGACTGAGGAAGATCGGTCACAGAGGTAGGAAGCAGGATCCCAAAAATTTAGAGAGAAGAGAGGATCGAGAAGGGCTCATTGCCAGTGTCACCAACCAGAGAGAATGAGGTCCAGAAGGCTGAGGATTAGAACGGGCCAGTGGATTTGACAAATAGGAGATCATTAGCACTTTGGAGAGAGGGGTTTCCATTGAGGAATAAGGTTGGCAGCCAAACCTAGAGTCAAGAAGAGGGCAAAGGAAGACTCCAGTTTGAAAATCTGAAGACCTGGTTTGGCATCCTGCCTGTGCTGTGATTTTGTATGACAAATGGTTAATGGTGGCATGCAGATTAGTAACAACTCCTCCCTTGCCCATAGTACTTTTTAGGTGTATAAAATACTTGTCCTTAGTTACCTTCCCTTTCTAACTCTTCTAGACTTTTATTCTTTGATTCAGGACCTCTGTACTTAGTCCTTTAATCTGTATTTCTTTTGAAATTACAACTTTTGAGGTGCCTATTTTCAGATCCCTCTTCAGTTTTTGTTATTACCTTGTAGATCTTGGCCCCAGTCCCCTTTTTCCAGCTGTTCCTCACTCTAGAAATACTAATTCCTGCAGGTGATTGAGAAAATATTCCCCTATAGTAGGAATTCTCCCACATCATTGATTGCGCATTTCACTATTAACCTTTTCCCTTCCTGTGGTCATTTTTCCCCCATTTGCCTCAAATTTTACCTTCCCCAGTTCATTCTCATTCCTCTGGGTGACAAAATTGGTTGTCATTTGAATGCTTTAAAATCTTTCCATCACTTCTGTTGGCAGCAGACAAAAACATGTTTTCTCATGTTGCAGACTGGCTGTATAATTGTTCAGTTCAGAAACTGGTGGTGGTGATCTCGAATATTGAAAGTGGCGAGGTCCTTGAACGGTGGCAGTTTGATATTGAGTGTGACAAAACTGCAAAGGAAGACAGGTGAGTACTCAGTTATTTTTATTTAAATTCATTTTTTCCCAATAAATATTTTCAGTACTAATTCTGTAATGGAAAACCTACATGGGCAATAACAGAGTACTTATTAATTAGTTTTGTGCTAAACTCTATTTTGAGACTTGGTCTGCTTTGGCCCAGATCCCAATATAACCCAGCACAGAAAGTTAGCCCTAGGCCTGTTTGCTCCTCCTTAGCTTAGACTGCCTGTTGGCCCCCCTGGCCAGGGGTTCCCCATACCTGTGCCATGCTTATTGTGGAAACCCAGAGGGCTTTAACCCACCCACAGCAGAGAATTCCCAGACTCAGGCAATCCAGCAGCTTCATCCTCCCCAAGCAGCAGGGATTTGAGCCATGCCCCCCACCCCACCCCCAAGCCTGTCGGGCTGCTTTATGTGAATCTTGCCATTAAATGACAAATACTCTTTCAGTGACTTTTTAGATTAGTTATACTTTCTGAAAAGTATTAAGGTTAATTTCTGAATTTTAATAGTTGCGATACAGGCAATTGTATGTGGCATTTTGAGGAAATAAAATCTGAACATATTTTTTTGCAAATAGAGATGAGTAGGATAGTGGACAAGGGTCCTACCTTCTGTGCCCCTGGGCCCGCACTTACCCACTGAGAGCCTCAGGCCACTTACTAAGACAAAATTCCAGGGACAGCTGCTAGTTTCCTAGCCTGATGATATCACAAGCACGAATCTAAAAGCAGAACCAAGCTAATATCACAATCAGAAATGTAGGTGTGTGGCCAAGTCTGAAAAACAGAAATGAATAAAGATGCTGGATTTCGGAGATGGTCATGAGGATCATCTCCTGAAATTTCAGGAGGTTTATGTTTAGTTGTTTTTTTAGTGGTATCCACCTCTTTGTGATCCCATTTGGGGTTTTCTTGGCAGAGATACTGGAGTGGTTTCCTATTTCCTTCTTCAGCTTATATTTTACAGATAAGGAAACTGAGGCAAACAGGATGAAATGACTTGCCCAGGATTACACAGCTAGGAAGTGTCTGAGGCTTGATTTGAACTGAGGAAGATGAGTCTTCCTGCCTCCAGACTTGGCACTCTATCCACCATCTAGCTGTCCCAATGACTTTAATTTGCTTTTAATAAATCAGTCAACCTATCCTCTCCTTCATTTTCATTCTTGTAGTCCTAGAACCCAGCACATTAACTTGTACGTAATGGTCATTTGTTGGGTTATGCAAAATATTATTCATATAAATAGAATTGTAATTAAGAAATTACTCCGAAATGGCAAGTTAAGAGTCCCTTCACTGAACAGTTTGAAGTAGTTGGGGTGTGATCTCCTGGCTTTTTTCAGAAATGGGCTTGCTTTTTCTCAGAATAACTGTTAGATTTAGCCTGTTTGTTCTTTTATTCCAGCATACCCTTTTATTCCTACCACATGTTTGCTTGAGTTTATAAGGATCTTAGAAAGTCTTTTCTATTTCTAATTTTCATTCATTCAGCATCATGAACTAATATATTTTGTTTCCTTTGTAGTGCACCAAGAGAGAAATCGGTGAAATCTATCCAAGATGAAATTCGGTCAGTGATCCGACAAATCACAGCCACCGTGACATTTCTGCCGTTGTTAGAAGCAGCTTGTAAGTATTTGGTATCAACTTTGTTGGCCCTGACCACATTTGAATAATTCTGGGATTGGTTCCCATGCTTTGGAACCTCGAATGTGATTGGGCATGTTTTACAGCTTCGTGGTCATGTGATCATGTGACCAGTGGCTGTGGAGCCTGTTGGCATGGCAGATAGGCTCACCTATAAGAGGACCCGGCTAAGGCTGAGAGCTAGTTAGTGCTGAGACCAGGCATTGAAACCAAAGCCTCCCAATTCTCAAACAAAAAAAGGACCTTGTTAATGACACAGATACTGAGTTCCATAAACATTCAAATCTCTTTTCCCACATCAATGAAAGTATTTTAGTTGACATGTTTATTGAACTGCCATAATTTTGTCAGAGATCAAGGATGAAAGAATAGGACCAAAGGGACCAAACAGAAACAAATTATAAGGTCCACTGACTGAAGTAGAACAAGTTTAAGATTTGGAACCAGAACTTCTAGGTCTGGGTTCAGATTCTACCTTGAGCTATGAGATCCTTGGTCAAATCACTTAGCCTCTTGAGGCCTCAGTTTCTTAAAGTTAGGGGATTTGATTAGATTTATTTAAAGTGTCTTATACCTTTAAATGCTATGATCCTAGGAGCCCAGGCTTGTGTTTTTTGTTTTGAAGAAATGTCTTTATACATCATTGTTCTGTGCTCACCAGTTTATAAGTTTACTGATCTGTTTACTAATGGAAAAGCTACATTTGTTCAGAAACATAGAAAATACCTCTTTTTAGAAGTCTTTGTAAATCTTGCTTTATTATTAAAACAACCACAGTTTGTGCTTTCTGTTTTGATCTGTTTGTTCTGATAAGCCCTATAAGGCCTAGCTGGGGCTGTGGTTTTTGCCTCTTCTATGACCTCCCCAGAGGTTCCATGTTACAGGTTCATAATCAAGGGTAGTGTTGTATCTCTAATATTATGAGTATTAGGTTTAGGAAGTAGGTTCGAGATCCCTCTTCAATGAGCTGTGTGTTTAACACACTAGAATGAATCCTCACTTTGAGGCTTCACAAACTTTAAAGAGGCAGTTGCCTGTTTTCAAACTTCACATGCTCTATGATCTTTGATGATAGGAACTTTGAGTTTCTCATGAAAGTATTCAGTACTGTTGTGGTGAGTAGCAGTTTTTAAGACCACATTTAATATCAGTGTTGGAAGAGAAGGTGCATTGATTGTTCCGTCTAAATCTCACTGAAACGTGACTCGCAAACCTAGTGCTTCCTTAATACCAAAAGAATGAAAGCATGGTGTCCATTGGAAATAACTTAGCACAAACTCCATTATTTTTCCCCCTGATTCAGGTGCATTCGATCTACTCATTTACACAGACAAAGAGCTCGTAGTCCCTGAAAAGTGGGAAGAATCTGGGCCACAGTTTATTGCCAATTCTGAAGAGGTCCGTCTTCGTTCCTTTACTACGACTATCCACAAAGTAAATAGCATGGTGGCCTACAAAATCCCTGTCAACGAATGAGGGCAAGGGGAGGAAAATAATGTACGTGTGATTCTCGAATTGAATTTCCCTTAAGATAATTTAAATAGAGATGATGCATTTTATTTCATTGGTGAAACTTTGCATGGGAAAACTAATATTCTGTTGGACTGGGTGTGATTATTCTACTGTCTGTACATACTTGAGCTAGTAGGGTTGACATCATGGATTAGAGAGGATTTTAGTGTTTTACCCTAATTTTATTGTGTTTTTGACTAAATAGATTAGTACAGAAGCAACCTTGCTCAGTGGAGGAAGAAGATATTCAGTTGCGGGTGCTAACACATTAGTGTTCAGCCTTTGCAAGTCGTAGGCACTGTGTTCAGTCTTCAGTCTAAAGTTGACACCTGCTTAAAATCAAATGCTTTATTCATAACTTGAGTAAAATTTTCAGTAAGAAGGTGATGAGTGTACCAAGAGAGGCCTAAATATTAGAATTCTTTGTTTTTATGGTTTTTTTTGTTCCCGAGAATAGCTAAAAAGATATTGATAATATTAATCCATCAGTTATGACAATGACTAGTTCATTTTATCCCAGCATATCAGTTACTCCTTTGGAAACCTTCCAGAGTTTGAAATCCTTTTATTATCAATATTTGTGTAAGCTGTGGTGACAGTGCTCTACATTTTTCTTGTCTTACTTGAGAGAACAAAACTCTGATTTTTAAAAATGTCTTTTTATATGTTTTGCAATAACCAAGCCTTAAATGTCTGTAAATGGTGAAATAAAGTTAATTTTGTGACTTAAATTTGTGTCCGTTATTACTGATGACTCCATTTTATATCCTAAACATGTAAGCTCTTAAACTTGACCGGGTATCCCACGACTGGAGTAGTGGAAAGAACAATGGATTTGGAGTCAGAAAATAATGTTTCTGCTACTTACTACTTGGGCATCTTATGTAAGTCCCCTGCACTTCACTTTCCCCATTGTAAGGGCCTGGGAAGGGCTGAATTAGATGATTGCAAAGGTCCCTTCTAGCTTTAAACACTTCAGGTTTTCTAGTGGCCACATTAAAGTCAGTTTGGATACTTTTTCTTTGTCTCCTTTGATTAGTATCCTTCATTATCTTTTACCAGTGGGTGATCACTCTGAAGTCAGAGGGCCTGGATTGAAATCCTGCCATGGTTAGTACTTGTGTGACCTTGAGCTAGTAATATAACTTCTCTGGGCCTCAGTTTCTCATCTGTAAAATGAGAGAGTTAAGACTAGTTTAATATCCCTTTCAACTTTAAATCTATGATCCTATGAACAATGAGTTTACTAGAAAGTAAATATCTACTTTGACATAATTTTTTTTTGCACAAAAGTGGGTAAATGAGTTTGATTAATTCTTCCTAACATTTGTCAAGTTGGATTATTTGCTATGCTCTTGGTCTCAGCTTAACTTTATTGGTAATATTTCCCACTCTTCCCTCTAGTCAGAGCAACCTCTTGGCATCATAGATAGGCCATTCTCATTTTTACTCCTGTTCCCTGGAATGCCTTCTCTTTTACTTACACCTACCTATACCAACTCTACCTACACACTGGACACACTCCTAAAGGGCCTTCCCTTTAGTCTTCCAGTCCACACTCCTTACCACAATTTAGCATTTAATAAAATCAGTCACTAAGCACCTATTAAGCACCTGCTATGTGCCAGACACTGTGCTACCCTGGGGATATAAAGAAAGGCAAGAGACAGCCCTGCCCTCTAGGAGCGCCCAGACTAATGGAGGAGACGATATGAGCAACTAGGTACAATTAAGCTGTATACCAGTTAAATAGGGAATAATCAACAAAGGAAGGAGAATGAAGAGGGATTGGGGAAGGCTTCACAAAGAAGGTGGGGTTTTAGCTGGGACTTGAAGGAAGCCAGGGAAGTCAAGAGGCAGAGGGGAGAGCATTCCAGGCCCAGGGGACAGACAGAAAAGATGCCTGGAGCCAAGAGACAGTATCAGTCCGAAGGCCAGTGTTACTGGATCAAAATATGTGGGAAGGAGTAAGGAAGGGCGGGGGGGTTAAGTTATGAAGGGCTTTGAAGGCCAGAGAATTCTATATTTAATCCTAGAGTGATAGATGGCCCTTGGAGTTTATAGATTAAGGGGGTGACATTGCCAGACCTACACTTTAGAAAGATCATTTTGGGCACTGAATGGAGAATGGAATGGAGTGGGGAGAGACTTGAGGTGGGCAGACCCATCAGCAACTACTGCAATAGTCCAGGTGTGCGATGATAAAAGGCCTACACCAGAGTGGTGACCATGTCAGAGAAGAGGGCATATTCAAGAGGTGTTTCAAAGGTGCCATCAGCAGGCTTTGGCGACAGCCTCAATATGAGGGTGAGAGACAGTGAAAAGTCGGGGATGACCACTAGGTTGCAAGCCTGGGTGACTGGAAGGATGGTGGTGCCCTCTGCAGTAAAGAGGTGCTTAATGAATATTAATTGAAAGTTCAGAAATGAGTGTTTGGCGGGGGTGGGGGAATGAGTTCAATTTGGGACTCTCCAAGACATCCAGCTGAATATGTGTCAGGCAGTATGGAGATGAAAGTCTGGAGGTTAGAGAGGTTAGGGCTAGATAAGTAGATCGGAAAATCGTCAGCGTATAGATGTTACTTAAATCCATGGGAGCTGATGTGATCACCAAGAAAAGCTGTTCTTGTTGTTGTTTGTCCTTCATTCCTGAAGAGGAACATGACATCACAGAGGTGATGCCATGACTTCAAATGATTTGGATTTAAGTGAGGGAGGTCTGTGCAAAGTCACCAGCTCCCCTTTCTCCTCCAGAGCCATCTGGGTCCAATGGCCGGATAGAGATCAGGATGACTGGAGATAGCCCTGCACCAAGTGAAGTTGTATAGAGGGAGAAGAGAGGAGGGCCCAGGGCCATGACCTGAATGAAGATCTAGCCGAGGAGACTGAGAAAGAGCAGTTGAAGAACCACTGTTGTCCAGAAAACTTAGAGATGAGAGAATCAAAGATAGAAGAGAGCGATTGACAGTGTCAAAGGCTGCGGAAAGGTCAAGATGGCAAGAATTGAGAAAAGACCATTGGATTTGGCAATTAAGAGACCACTGGCAGGATAGTTGACAAAATGTCAATTGGAATTACAACCCAGGATGTCTGTGTTTAATTTGCCATTAACATTCCATAACATAATATATGCCCATAAAATATTAAGATAAGAAAAAGTCACATAATTCAAGATATTCTCAGGGCTAAAGGTCTCATCCTTAATGGCCATGGACAGAGGAAAGAATGCTCTATCTGGGCTTGTTGACATAAAATAGAGGAATTCTGAGTTTACTCAGAGAACAAGGAGACTTTTAAGATCAAGTTTTCTTCTGGTTAGTTCAGTCTCTGAGTCTTATTGAAATTACAAAAATTATATGAAATGTTATAAAATGTTCCACAGCAGTGATAATGATATTAAAAAAATTAAAGTTCACAGAAGAGAGCATAAGAAAGTTCAGGAGACACAGGTGAAGCACAATAGTTCCATGATATATATGTGATAGAAACTCACAGTTTCATGTACAATTCTTTTGGCTTTTTGACATTGAAATATTAATACTTATTGATGTTTAATTTCATAATAAAGAAATTTTTTTTACAGAAATAAAAGAACAGTGGGCTTAGAGGAGAAAAAAAATAACCATATATTAAATGTGTCTGATGCTATATGCAGTATTTCCTTACCCAAAGTCTACCACCTCTGCAAAGAAAGGAGGAAGATCTATTTTCTTAATTATTCTTTGGAGCCAAGGTTGATCATTGTACTTTCACAAAGTTCAGGGGTTTTTGTTTGTTAGTTTGTTTTGTTTCTCCCCATTTACATTCTCCATTCCTAAAACTGAATTATTCAGTCTTTGGTTCTCTGTCCCCTACTGATGGGGTTTAGACTGTGGGAGCCCCCTTGAGCTCCCCTTGAATATTCCCACTAGATGAGGTGTTTGCCTGAGGCCATAAACCTTTCATTATTGCTAGGCCCAAATCTCTAGGCTAAATTACTCTAATCTAGCCTAGCCCTCCATTGTCTGGCTAGTTTCCACCCTTGATCTTGTCAAAGTGTCTATGCCCAAATCTGTTACCCTTAACCTAGCCAAGCCCTACATTGTCTATTATCTCCAGATAGCCTTCAGCTACTTCCCACCCTTAATCCCATTCTCTTCCTTCCTGAAGTCTGACTTCATCCCAGTCCCATTAAGCTCCTCCTTAGACTTCTCCTCAAGATCCTCCCTAAACCCCTCCTCCCATCACCCCAAGACCACCTTAGATCCCTCCTACAATCTTTGTTTTTATAAGTTTCATCTTGCCTCCATGAAGGTCCTTGGATTCAATCTAGCTCAGCTCAGATTGATCTGGCCAGGTGGCATTAGCATCACAAATGCTCAGCCTCCTTAAGAGTCTTTTTAATAGGGGCAACGGAGCCATGATGGCAGCAGGAAAGCAGGGATTTGCCTAAAGCTCTCCACCAGGACACCCAAAACAACTATAAAAAATGGCTCTGAAGAAATTCTAGAACTGCAGAACCCACAAAATAGCAGACGGAAGCAGGGATCCAGCCCAGGACAGCCTGAATGATTGCTGGATAAGGTCTATCGCACTGTGCTGGGAGTGGAGCAGAGCAGAGCACAGTGTTGGCTGTGCCCATACCAACCATACTGGGAGCTGGGTGGAACAGCCCTTAGCACCCTGAATCAGGGAGCTGTGGCAGTTACCAGACTTCTTAACCCACAAACACCAAAGACAACAGAGAAGGTTAGTGGGAAAAGCAGCAGGGACAGAGTGAAAGGAGTTCACGGTCAGCCACCACCCTGGGGACAGCAGAGGTGATGCAGCTCTGAGGCTGTTTACAGAGCTACAGCTGCAGTTCCTTCCAACCCCAGGCCTACCTGGTGGGAGGAATTAAGTGGCAGATCAGAGCAGGAGTGCAAAGCCTGCTAAGATCTGAGTCACAGTCTGGGTTGGCGGTTCTTGGGGGAGAAGGAGGGCTGGTGTGGCAGAGCTTGCTGTGTAGAGACAGCTCTGAAAACAACAGCACACCCCTCAAGCTTGGGACAAAGTACTCTCTGCAAGCAGTTATACCACGACGAAAAGCTCAAGGGTCAAGTAGTTGCCTGAGAACATGAACAGGCAGTGAAAATGCTCTTAGATTCAGTCTCAGACTTTGGAATCTTTCTTTGGTGACAAAGAAGACCAAAACATACAGCCAGAAAAAGTCAACAAAGTCAAAAAGCCTACATCAAAAGCCTCAAAGGAAAACATGAACTGGTCTCAGGCCATGGAAGAGCTCAAAAAGGATTTGGAAAAGCAAGTTAGAGAAGTAGAGGAAAAATTGGGAAGAGAAATAAGAGTGACACGAGAAAACCATGAAAAACAAGTCAATGACTTGCTAAAGGAGACCCAAAAAAAAATACTGAAGAAAATAACACCTTAAAAAATAGACTAACTTAAATGGCAAAAGAACTCCAAAAAGCCAATGAGGAGAAGAATGCCTTGAAAGGCAGAATTAGCCAAATGGAAAAGGAGATCCAAAAGACCACTGAAGAAAATACTACCTTAAATATTAGATTGGAGCAAGTGGAATCTAGTGACTTGATGAGAAATCAAGATATTCTAAAACAGAACCAAAGGAATGAAAAAATGGAAGACAATGTGAAATATCTCATTGGAAAAACCACTGACCTGGAAAATAGATGCGGGAGAGATAGTTTAAAAATTATTGGACTACCTGAAAGCCATAATAAAAAGAAAGCCTAGATATCATCTTTCAAGAAATTATCAGTGAAAACTGCCCTGATATCCTAGGGCTAGAGGATAAAATAGAAATTGAAAGAATCCATAGATTGCCTCCTGAAAAAGATCCCAAAAAGAAAACTCCTAGGAACATGGTTGCCAAATTCCAGAGCTCCCAGATCAAGGAGAAAATACTGAAAGCAGCCAGAAAGAAACAATTTGAGTATTGTGGAAACACAATCAGGATAATACAAGATCTAGCAGCTTCTACATTAAGGTATCAAAGGGCTTGGAATATGATATTCTGGAGGTCAATGGAGCTAGGATTAAAACCAAGAATCACCTACCCAGCAAAACTGAGTATCATGCTCCAAGGCAAAATATGGATTTTCAATAAAATAGAGGACTTTCAAACTTTCTCAGTGAAAAGACCTGAACAGAGCTGAACAGAAAATTTGACTTTCAAACAGAAGAATCAAGAGAAACATGAAAAGGTAAACAAGAAAGAGAAATCCTAAGGGACTTACTAAAGTTGAACTGTTTTGTTTATATTCCTACATGGAAAGATGATGTGTGTAATTCATGAGACCTCAGTATTAGGGTAGCTGAAGGGAATATACATATACATATATATATATATATATATATATATATATATATATATATATATATATATATATGCATATATATACATATATATATATACACACATATATAGACAGAGGGCACAGGGTGAATTGAATATGAAGGGATGATATCTAAAAAAATAAAATCAAATTAAGGGATGAGAGAGGAATCTATTGAGAGAGGGAGAAAGAGAGAGATAGAATAGGGAAATTATCTCACATAAAAGTGGCAAGAAAAAGCAGTTCTGTGGGAAGGGAAGAGGGGGCAGGTGAGGGGGAATGAGTGAATCTTGCTCTCATGGGATTTGACCTGAGGAGGGAATAACATAAACCCTCTATTGGGTATCTTACCCCACAGGAAAGAAATATGAAGGAGATAAAAAAGGGGGGAATGATAGAAGGGAGGGCAGATAGGGGAGGAGGTAATCAAAAGCAAACACTTTTGAAAAGGGACAGGGTCAAGGGAAAAAACTGAATAAAGTGGGATAGGATAGGAAGGAGCAAAATATAGTTAGTCTTTCACAACATGAGCATTGTGGAAGGGTTTTGCATAATGATACACACATGGCCTATGTTGAATTGTTTGCCTTCTTAGGGAGGGTGGGTGGGGAGGGAAGAGGGGAGAGAATTTGGAACTCAAAATTTTAAAAGCAGATGTTCAAAAAAAAGTTTTTACATGCAACTAGGAAATAAGATATATAGGCAACGGGGCATAGAAATCTATCTTGCCCTACAAGAAAGTAAGGGAAAAGGGGATGGGAGGGGAGTGGGGTGACAGAAGGGAGGGCTGACTAGGGAATGGGGCAATCAGAATATATGCCCTCTTGGAGTGAGGGGGAGGGTAGAAATGGGGGAAAAATTGTAATTCAAACTCTTGTGGAAATCAATGCTGAAAACTAAAAAATTAAATAAATAATTATTTTTTAAAAAAGAGTCTACCCAATATTGCAAATCCTTAATAAACTTTGTCTTTTTCTTTGGCTGTGAAGGCTTGAGTCAAATTCATTTGGCAGGACCCAGCGTGTCCATCTTTTGGGGTCTCGAGCACCCCTAGAACCTATGGTTCCCTACCATCATCATTTTTCTTTAATCTCATCATATTGGGTTGTCTTATGAAATCCCACCCTTTGTGGCACTTGTTTTCACAAGGGGGCCAGATTCAATCCACTGAGCTAGACTGAATCTGAGTGCCTTCATGGAGGCAAGGTGAGACTTATATACAGAAATGTTGTGGGAGTGATTGAGGAGTGGGCTTGAGTAGTCTGGGATGACTAGAGGAGGGGTTTAAAGTGGACTGGGGTGACTGGGGTGAGGTCAGACTCCAGGGTGGGAAATAGCTGAAGGCTACCTGGAGATGAAAGACTACAGAAGGCGAGAGTAACAGAGCTAGGGTATAGGATTAAGGGTGGGAAGCAGCTGGACAATAGAGGGCTAGGCTAGGTAGAGAGATTTGGGCCTAGATAATGAAAGGCTTATGGCCTTAGGCAAAGGCCAGAGCTAGTGGGAAGACTCAAGGAGAGTTCAAGGGGGTTCCCAGAGACTGTAGCCTCATTAAAGAGAGTGGGCAGGTATCTCTGTAGTCAGACCCCAAGTCTCAAACCTGTGAATTAGCTGTGTTCACTCCACCAGGTGTGTAAAATGGGTTAGGAAAGGGTACTGACTTAGAGTTCTATATATGTAAGTTTTCTGATGTTATTTCATACGGTTTTTATCTTGTGCATGGTTTCTGTCTTATCTTGTGAATTCATCTTAGTTACTTTATATCTGGCATATAATTACTTTTTTGGCTGCCGAAAGCAAGCAACTACTCTACTATGTTGCAGTTCACAAGATCTTTTATTTTAAATGCTACTTATTTTCTGTATCTTCCTAATTCTCATTAGTAACACACACACACACACACACACACACACACACACACACACACACACACACACACACACGATGCCTGGTGATTTTCGCAGATTTAGTCTGTATCCTGTTACTTTGCCAAAGCATCATCATTGCCTTTATTTTTTAGTGCTGATTGTCTAGGGCTTCCTAAGTAAAGAATCGCATTCTTTACAAATGAAGATGATTTTACCTTTTTTCATGGCTCAGTTATCAGGAAGTTCCTCCCTTCATTTGGCCTCAATCTTCCTCCCTGCCAGTTTCACATCTCACTCTTACTTCTCCCTGGGAGTATTCAGACATCTAATTCATCTTTAACATAATAATATTTCTTTTTTAAAAAGCTAAATTTTGACATCTTTTGTTCTTGTATCACATTTTCATTTTCCCCTACCAAAGAGCCATCCCTTCTAATATTTTTTATTTTGTTTTTTGCTGGGGGGAAGGCAGGGCAAATGGGGTTAAGTGACTTGCCCAAGGTCACACAGTAAGTGTGTCAAGTGTCTGAGGCCAGATTTGAACTCATGTCCTCCTGACTCCAGGGCTGGTGTTCTACTTACTGCGCCACCTAGCTGCCCCTAATAACTTTTTAGAGAAAAACAGGAAGAAGAGTAGTCATTTTAGTCAATAATACATTGAAAAATTTTTCACATGATATGCAATGTTCCTTACCCATGGATACGTCATCTCGGCAAAGACATGAGGGGAGTTGTCTTCTTATATTTCTTCTTGGGGACCAAGCTTATTCTGTGTAATATTGTAACTTGTACATTTGATTTTTTTGTGATGGCTTTAGGCAAATCCCTTCCCCTCTACATCAATCAACATACATTTATTGAGCGCCAAGGGGCCATCCCCAGTCATCCTGATCTGTATCTTACTACTGGACCCAGATGGCTCTGGAGGAGAAACTGAGGCTGGTAAATTTGCACAGCTCCTGCCTCACTTAAATCCAATTCGGTTGCAAGTCATGGCATCACCTCCCTCATACCATGGTCCTCTTGGAGACAAAGGACAAACAACAACATTAAGCAGTCACTATTTGCCAGGCACTGTACTAAGCAGTGGGGGATAAAATGAAAGGCAAAAGACAGTCCCTGCTCTGAAGGAGCTCACAGTCTAAGTCTCTAGACCTGAATGTCCCTATATATAAAATGAAAAGATTAGGCCACATTATCTATAAAGTCTTCTCCACCTCTAAATCTATGATCCTAATCCTTCCTTATATTCTGCTTAATACTGAGGTTGTCTTTTGGGTCTTCTGCACTTCAGATATTGATAGGAACCATGCCTGTGGTGTTACTGATCACTGCAGTTCCCAGGTGAGCTCCACCATGTCAGTTGCTTCTCATACTTTAGAACATAGTGGAAATATGGTATTAGGGCACGATGAAGGGACAATGTAACTGCAGAGCTTAGAGCATTCTTTTTCTTACCACTCCCTCACCTTGAAATTTTCACTGAGTTACTTTTATTTATAAAAGTGTAGCTAGAGGATGCTTAAAAAAAAAGTAATCAGCATTAGGAACAATTCCACCCCACTGCCCTGCATTGCCCATATTTGCCACCAGAGGTCACCAGTGTTGTATTTTTCAAATTATGATTCGTTCTCTTGAACTAATCACAGCCTATACCTTCTAGGCTCTATCATTTTGCATGTGACATTTTAAGCTCTATCATTTATTACAGAGCACAGTGCCCATGGATGTATCACAAAATGCGCTGCTCTTTGCATCTTCATCGATGACTTGGATCAAGGTATAGGGTTTTCACATTTCGAAGGGTCTTACTGCTGGGAAGGCAGCTGATTTGTTATATGACAGAATGAATATTCAGAATCTGTCTGGAGAGGTGGCATGATAGGCTTAATTCGATATGAAATTTTCCAAAGATATATACACATAAAGTCTTCAATATAGGTTTAAAAAAAACTACCTATGCATGGGAGTCATAAAATTGGCCATATTCTTTGACTTGCTAAATACTAAAGAAATAGTAACTGTATGTGCATATGTATGTATGTGTGTATGTATACATGTGTGCATACATATGTATGTATATACTTGTGTTTACACATATATACACACATATACATATTTAACTCACACACACACACATACATAAAGAAACATAACTTTGAAAACCAAACACTAGAAAAAGTCCTAGTTTGGAGGTGGGGTATAAAAGCCAAGAAAGGTGAGTGAGTCAGTCAACAAGCATTTATTAAGCATCTACTATGAGCCAGGCACTCTGCTACATGCAGATGAGGAGATATTGAGAGCACCTAGTTCCTTTGACTGAATTTAAAGCTATAGAAGTGGATGAATTATATTTCAGATTAATGATACAACTAACAAATGTGATTTCTGGAGCATAGTCCATACACAATAGTAAAAATCTGGAAACGACCTAAGTGTATAAGAGCTAGAGAATGACTAAACAGACAATGCAATAGTTTTGTCCATCACCATTATAGAGTATTTACAAATTCAAATATTATGACACAGGGGAGTTTTTTTTTTACAAAAGAAAATGGGAGAAAAAATAATCAGAACTATTTGTAGTCATTGATTATAACTATGTAAGAAATATGCTGTGGCTATACTATACAGATATTAGGAGCAGTTAAGTAGTACAGTATATAGAGTGCTGGGTGTGGAGGCGGAAAGACCCATCTTCCTGAGTTCAAATCTGGCCTCAGACCCTTCCTAGGTGGTTGATCTTGGACAAGTCACTTCACCCTGTTTGCCTCAGTTTCCTTGTCTGTAAAATGAGCTGGAGAAGGAAATGGCAAACCACTTCAGTATCTCTGCCAAGAAGACTCCACAAGACTGAAAAAAAGACTAAATGGCTACAATAAATAAATTATAAATGTATCAAAATCTACTAGCTAATTTTAAAAGAGCTTTCATTGCTGCATGGGAATCCTTTTTCTCTTATGTCTCTATAAAACCCCACAAAGCATCTGCTTGAAACTGTTTCTTCTATCCTCAAAGCACCTGCACTCTCCCTCCCCCATCCCTCTCTTAGCAGAAGATGGAATTGAGAAAATGTAGCCCACTCATGAAGAGCTCCCTCTCCCCCCCCCACTTCTGTACCTCAGCCCTCTTCGAAATCATCCTCCAACCTCTCCACATTTGCTGCAGTCTTAGCAGGAGAGGCATTCATCACCCCCATTTCCTCTATCCCCTCTCTCTTTATTCTTCAGGCCCTTGTTATCTACTGGTACCTTCTGAATATCACACAAATATGTCCAGGTTCTCCCTTGTCTTTAAGACTCTTCACTTGATGCTGACACCCCCTCACACAATTATACTGCATTTCTTCTCCCTTTCACTTCCCTACTCCTAGAAAAAGCTGTCTACACTCATTGCCTCCACTTCCTCACCTCCCACTCACTTCTCAACTACTCACAATCTGGCTTCTCATTCCATCACCCAAATTAAAGTGTTTTCTCCAAGGTTACCAACCATCTTCTAAGTGCCAAATCCAATAGCCTTTTCTCAGTCTTCATATTCTTTCCTCTAGAAGTAGTGCTTGGGGAGTCCCCTCACTGGCAAATTGCTCTGCCCTATATTTCTAATACTGCATATGCCTCTTAGTGCCACTGATGGCCTCTGCTCTATCAGACTGAGCTTGCATCTGTCCACCACCCCAGCCACATCCTGAGATGCAGTGTATCGATGTTATGGGGATAACCTGGCAGGAGGGAATGAAGAATTCTCCACCCCCCACTCCCCAGATTAACAGAGCAGCAGTGTTCTCCTGCCCCACCTCCCATCCCCCTGGAGAATTTTAGATTACATCTTCATTCTCTGCAAGGGATATCTCCAAGGGTATCAGTGGTCTTACAAATAGCAGGGGGAACATTTGACCCCCTTTGCTTCAGTGTATAACAAGGATAAGCAAATATGGCACTTTTCTACAAGCATTCCTAAGCTTTCAGCAGTCTGATTATGCCTCTGGGAATCAGAGAGCATGGATATCAATTCAGACTGGCTTACAGAAAAGATCCTTGTTCATTTCTGAAGCAAAATTAGGAATCAGATCCCAAGTGCAGTTTTCAAATGCCAGGTGAGCATTCTCAGGTCAAGGCTAAGTAACTAAGGTATGTTATTTAGAAGAGAAGAGAATAAATAGCCAAGGATAAATCCTTCACAAGCTCTTCTCCTACCCTCAATCAGTCAATCAATAAACTAACCAAAAATATTTATTAGTCCTTAGTAAGTGTCATGCATCATGTTAAACACTGGAGATAAAAAAGAAAAGCCAAAATGCTCCCTGCCTTAAGGAGCTCACATTTTAATGGTGGGAACCAAATGCAGGAAAAATAAATGTATACCAGAGTAGATGAATCACAACTAGAGAGGAAGCCTCCTCTGGCAGCTGGGGAAGGGGCTGGGAAAGACCTCCTCCAGAATGTGGCATTTGAGCTGAGTCCAGAAAGCATCCAGAGAATCTGAGAGGCAGAGGGTAGAAGGAAGAACATTCTGGGCATACGGGATAGAAAGCATAAGATAAAATGTCCTGTACAAGAAAGGACAGAAAGTGGTTCAGTATGACTGGTACACAGAGTTCACAGAGAAGAGTAAAGTGTAAGAAGACTGGAATGGTGGGAAGGGGCCAAGTTGTAATGAACTTTCCTTGTCAAACAAAGGACTTGCTAGTTGATCCTGGAGGTAAGAGAGACTTGAGTCAGGGGGACTGATCAGAAAGCTATTGCCTTGTCCAAGAGGTTACTTGAACTGGGTGGGAGAGATAATGTGAAAGGAGAAATGAGAAGATTTGACAATTTTGGTATATATGGGCTAAATAAGAAGGAGTAGTTATGGACAACACCAAGGCTGAGAATTTGGGTGACTGGGAGGATGGTGGTTCCCTCAACAGTAATAGAGAAATTTGGAAGGAGGGTGGGAACTCCCTCCTCACAATATTGGTTGTATGTTTCAAAGACAAAGCACCAGAAGGAGACCTCATGGAACAATCTAGTATCATCCAAAGTATAATAGAGTGTGTTACCATTCATGATGTTCTCCCATCTTAACAATGTGGCATCATGGAATGATGTTGAGGAAACAAAGGTAGCTGACAAATATTATAAAAATAAATGCAGCCACACATATTCATCCTCTCAGCAAACTTGGCTTGTTCCCTTTTCTCAGCCCTCTTGGCAAACTGACCTTCCTCATGCCAGGTGCATGTCAGATGCAAACCCCTAGTCTTCGTGATTGCTGTAATTGAACTGGGTGTTAACAAAGCCCAGAAATAAAGTTAAAAATACAACTCCAAGAACAGTAGCACTACTGGAAGTCCTATAGGAACTTTTAATGCAAAGATTCCTCCAGATCTCTGCAAGTTTTAACATTTCCTTGTAGAGATATAGGAGCAAACCACTACTCCCTCATTCCATACATGCTCCAGCATTGGTAGCCAAGCCTTATTTGACTGGTGGCAGAAGTGGTCATCTGAGGCTGGCTAATTCAGCCTGAGCATGATCTCAGATGTTCCTAAGGATCTGAGGATGATCTCCAGAGGTCCCCCTCATCTTCTCCACCCTCCCACTCTCACACAGCTGATGTCTTTCCCTATCATCATTTATACTCAGTTGCTTTGTCTTCTTCTCAAGGCTTCCATCCCCCTTTATCGATCCCATCCTGGTCCTCCTCACCTACACATCAATCATGGGCAGTAATAGGGATGATTTTCCTTTATGCATTTTTTTTCACTCTAGTCTTGATCACACTTACTGTCAGAGCAGCATACCTCTTCCCACTGCTCAGCTCTCACAGTGGGACTCTCAATTGGTTCTCAAGGCATGGTCTTTCAATATTTCAAGCTCAAAACTTCCTGAAATCTGTCTTCCCTTAGCATCTGCTTGGCTCAAAAGCTAGTTCAGGTGGGGACGAGAATAAGAAGGACTCATTCAAGTTAGAGTGTTACTATAACTGAAATCCTGAACCCTAGAGGAGAAACCCAATTCAACATTTAGGAAACCAAATGGAACTAGAAATCTCACACATTCCTTTAATTTAAAAAGATGGTCTAATCACCAAATAATTTCTTTGGATTTGATTTCTATTTCTCTGAATTGATAGGATACCTCATTTTCTTTCTTTCTTTTTTTTTAACAGATTGTTTATTTTAAACATTCTTTTCTTTTTACATTTTGGGTTGCAAATTCTCTTCCCTCCCTCCTAACCCTCCCCTACCCATTGAGAAGCAAAATTATGTCAATTGTACATGTGAAATCATGCAAAATATATTTCCATATTAGCCATATTGCAAAAGAAAATGAAAATGAAAAAATTACACTTCAATTTGCACTCAGAGTTCATCAATTCTCTTTCTGGTGGTGTATAGCATTTTTTCACCATGAGTCCTTTGGAATTGTCTTGGATCATTGTATTTACTGTTGTTGTTGTTTGTTGTTCAGTCATTCAGTCATGACTGACCTTTGTTGACCTCATGGACCATAGAACACCAGGTCCTTTTATCCTCCACTATCTCTTGAAGTCTGTCCAAGTTCATGTTCATTGTTTCCATGATCCTATCTATCCATCCCATCCTCTTTTCCTTTTGCCTTTAATGTTTCCCAAAGTCAAGGCCTTTTCCAATGAATTATGTGACCAAAGTATTTAAGCTTCAGCTTCAGTTTTTGACCTTCCAGTGAAGAGCCTGAATTAATTTAAGTATCAACTGATCTGATCTCCTTGCTGTCCAAGGGACTCTCAAAAGTCTTCTCTAGCACTACAATTAGAAAGCATCGATTGTGCAGCACTCAGCTTTCTTTATAGTCCAACTCTCATAGTAATGCATTGCTACTGGAAAAACCATAGCTTTGACTATACAGACCTTTGCTGGTAAGGATTGTATTGATCAGAGTAGCCAAGTCTTTCACAATTGATCATCATTATAACATTGCGGTTACTGTACATAATGATCTCTCGGTTCTTCTACTTCACTTTGTATCAGTTCATGTCATGTTGTTTTTTTTTCCCAGAAACCATCCCCCTCCTCATTTCTTACCGCACAATAGCATTCCATCACAGTCATATACCACCACTTGTTCAGCCATTCCCCCATTAGTGAATATCCCTTCAATTTTCCAATTCTTTGCTACCACAAAAAGAGCTGCTATACATATTTTTGTACATATTGGTCCTTTTCCTTTTCCTTTGATCTCTTTGCGATAACAGAACTAGTAGTGATATCACTGAGTCAAAGGTTAATGCACAGTTTTATAGCTCTTTGGGCATAGTTCCAAATTGCTTTCCAGAATGGTTGGACTGGTTCACGATTCCACCAACAATTTATTTTCGCACCTATTTTCCCTCATCCCCCTCCAGCATTTGTCATTTCTGATAGCGCTAATACCTCAGAGTTGTTTTAATTTTCATTTCTCTAATAAATAAAGATTTAGGACATTTTCCATATGACTACAGATAACTGATTTCTTCTTCTGAAAACTGCCTGTTCATATCCTTTGACCATTGATCAATTGGAGAATGGCTCTTATTTTCATAAATTTGACTCAGTTCCTTATGTATTTGATAAATGAGGTCTTTATCAGAGAAACTTATTGTACAAAGTTTTTATATTACTTCATTGTCTATGGCACTTTTAGCAAAATGAAATTTCCTTGATTATCTCTTTTAGTTAGGTAAATTTTTGCTTTTTCTTCATCTGAGATCATGATTGCGACCTCTGCCTTTTTTTACTTGAATGGGAACATAATAGATTCTGCTCCAGCCCTTTATTTTTAACTCTGTGTGTGACTTCCTGTCTCTTATAAGCAACAAACTGTTGGATTCTGGTTTCTAATCCATTCTGTTATCTGCTTCTGTTTCATGGGTGAGCTCAACCTGTTCACATTCACAGTTCTTACTGTGTATTTCCCTCCATCTTATTTTCTTCTGTTTAGCTTTCTTTTTATCCTGTCTCTCCTCAAAAGTCTGTTTTGCTTCTGACTGCTGCCACCCTTAATCTACTCTCCCTTTTATCATGTTATTTCACCTACAACTTTTATCCCCTTCCCCTTCTAGTATATATATACATATATATGTATATATGTATATATTCTTCCCTCTTTGAACCAAATCTGATGAGAGTAAGGTTCAAACCCTGCCACCCCCATTTTCCCTTCTACTATAAAAGCTCATTTTTGCATGCCTTTTTTACATAAGAAGAAGTTCCCCATTCTACTTCTCCCTTTCCCCTTCTTCCAATGCATCCTTCTTTCTCACCCTTTTCTTTCTTCCTGTCTTTATTTGGGGGAGATCATCCCAAAATAATCGACTTATACTCATCTTGTCGGTCTATATAGATTCCTCCTAATGACATAAAAATGATAAAATTCTTAGGAGTTACATGTATCATCTTCCCATATAGGAATGTAAACAGTTTAACTTTTTTGAGTCCCTTATGATTACTCTTTCATCTTTATCTTTTTATGTTTCCTTTGAGTCCTTTGTCTGAATATCAGATTTTCTATTCACTTCTGATTTTTTCATCAGGAACACTTGAAAGTCTTATATTTCATTAAATGTCCACTTTTTCCCCAGAATATACTTAGTTTTGTTGGGTAGGTTATTCTTATTTGTAATCCTAGCTCCTTTGCCCTCCAGGATGTCATATTCCAAGCCTTCCATTTTTTTTTAATATAGAAGCTGTTAAATCTTGTGTGATCCTGACTGTGGCTCCACTATATCTGAATGCCTTCTTTCTGGCTGCTTGCAATATTTTTTTTCCTTGACCTGGGAGTTCTGGAATTTGACTAGAACATTCCTGAAAATTTTCATTTGGGGAGCTCTTTCAGAAGTTGGAGTCTTTCAACTTTTATTTTATCCTCTAGATCTAAGATATCTGTGCAGTTTTCCTTGATAATTTTTTTGAAAGATGATGTCTAGGCTTTTTTTGATGATGGCTTTCAGGTAGTCCAATAATTCTTAAATTGGCTGTCCTCACTCTATTTCCTGGGTCAGATGTTTTTCTAATAAGATGGTTCACATTATGTTTCTTTTTCCATTCTTTTAACCTTGTCTTGTCGTTACTTGATGGCTCATGAGTCACTTGCCCAATTCTAATTTTTAAGCAATCATTTTCTTTTGTGAGGTTTTGTACCTCTTTTTCCATTTGGCCAATTCTGCTTTTAAATTAATTATTTTATCTTCAGTGAATTTTTATGCCTCTTGTATAATTAGGCCAATTGTTTTTTAATGTGTCATTTTCCTCAGTATTTTTGTGCCTCTTTTTTTTTAACAAACTGTTATCTTTTCATAATTTTCTTGCATCTGTCTCATTTCTTTTCCCAGTTTTTCCTCTACCATTCTTATCCCATTTTTTATTGCTTCTGGGGATTCTCGTTGGGCTTTGCTCCAATTAGCATTTTTCTTTGATTGTAGTTGTTTTCATATTGTCATCTTCTGAGTTTTGTTTTGGTTTTCCCTACTACCATAGCAACTTTTAATGGTCAATTTCTTTTTTGTTGTTGTTTGCTCATTTTTCTACCTATTTTTTGATTTTGAACTTGATATTAAAGTTGGGCTCTGCTCACCTGGAGGTGGGGAGGCACTGTCCTAAGCTTTAGGCTTTTTCATACAGCTATTTTCAGAGGGTCTGCAAGTTTTTGGTGCTTCCAAGATGGTGAGATGAGGGAGAGGTGTGGTCACTGCTCTCCTGATCTGCAGTACCTAGGAAGGTTCCCTGAGTCACTGTAGCTGCAAGCATTACTACTTCTTTTGGCCCTGGAACTGTGACCAGAGCCCCTGCTCTCCTGGGGCCACAAACACTAGGACTCCTCTTTATCTTGGAATTATGACCAGGGCCCCTCCTTTCTTGTGAGCCACCTCAATCACCCCTCTATGCCCTGGAACTGCAACCCAGATCTGCATATGGGCAATAGGGTTCTCAATCAGCACCAGCTGCATCAAGTACCTGCAAAGGGTCCCCTGAATTCTCTTTCTGACCAGTTGTTCAACTCCCTTACCATCTCTGAGCTGAGAGTTCCTGAAGCTGTTGCTGCTGCTGCTGCTGCTGCTGTCATAACCACCTCCAAGGTCTACGGCTGGTACTGTCACCACATGTGGTCCACATTGGTGCCCACCCCAGTATCACATACCTGTCCTGCTGACCTTCTAAGTTGTCTTAGATTGGAAAAGTGTCTCACCTCAACTTTGTTGGTTCTGCCACCCCAACATTTATTTGAGGACTTATTTTAAAGTTGTTTGGAGGGGAATGTTGGGAATGATGAATGAGTTTAGCTGGGTTTCTTCCTATATTCTACCATTCTACTCAGAATACCTCATTTTCAAGCCAGGGTAAAAAAAAAAGTTGTGTTTTTTTTTCAGGTAGGAAGCAAGTCTTAAACCCAATAAAGCGGTTGACTGATCTAGTAGACAGTGGAGTGTTCCAGTTGATGGCAAATTGCTGACTATACAAAGAATACCAAAAACTTGGGAGGAAAGATAGCATAAACTCTAGTTACATTCCTTGAGTACAATCCATAGTACACAGGAAAAATTTATTTTAACTCTTCTTTCAGCTTGGGTACAATCCCACTTCCTTTGCCACCAAGGGACCCTTCTGGTCTCTACCCAGGCACATTGTCCAGTCTGGGTTCAGTCCTTCAGAACCTGGCCTCAAATTAGGTTTGGCTCCCTGTTCTTCTACTCTGATCCCCCATTCCTCCTCATGCATACTTCAGTGTCCCGGAAAGAATTTTACTTATAGCTTAGATTTTGGTTGATATCTAGTGTTCCCCAAGAGCAGGGCTACAGAAAGGCACTCAATATCCAATATGATAAGATATATGATGTGTAAGATATAGAAATGCTAAACATAAAATACTCAGAATTCGTAAACACAATAATTTAAACAAGATCCAATAACTTAACTTAAAATTACTATTATAGTCCGCTAAGAGGATGATACTGAAACCTCATCAGAAAATAGAAGAGTTTGACTGCTATTTAGACATTTCACATTTCACCTCTTTTCTATGCTATCCAAACTACTCCCAGTGTGTCTGTTGGTAAAAATGACAGTTGGTCCTCTGGTTAGTGGTCATCATCTCTAAAAGCAATGGAGTATTTGTCAAGGATTCCCTCTCTGCTGCCATTCAGCATAGATCCAGTGGAACCTCTAGACCTCATAAGGTTGTCTCCAAGCCTAGAGACATCCATCTAGGGAGAAGTGTAATTTGACTATGATCAGGAAAGAATAAACATGAAAGATGCAGCCTAAACTTGGGCTCAAGGTTGCCTAGTCAGGATGTGTGTATTAGATGCCATGTTCTATTACAAGGCCACATGGGGAAGGGAGGAGTTGGCCCCCACTCTCCTTTTGGAACAAATTTCAAAACAGTCTTGATATAATTCATAACTGGAAAGGTAGAGAGAGACTTGAGGTGATTGTTACACCCTGAGTTATCAGCTCTTCCATCTTCACAGGCAAAGATTTTGGGATGACAAAACATGATCTCTTTAGTCACAAATTACACATGGCTGGAAGAGGGCCCCAAAGTTCTCACATGGTTGACTAGAACTAGTAATGGTAACAGTGATCATGCCCTGTGTGATCATCCCTATATGCCAAAGCAAGAGTGCTACACTGATGTGTACATTTTGCTTCCCCTGATAGAATAGAAGCTGCTTGAGGGCAGGTACTGTTTGGCTTTTGGCTTTTTATCCCCAACACCTATCCTAAAATATAGTAGACACTTCATAAAATTTATAAATTTATAAAATTTAAATTGAGAAGTAATTGATTGGCCACTAGGAAATGTTATAGATGTGGTATTGGACTTGGAGTAAAGAAGACCAAGTTTCAAATTCCTCCAAATTGTACCAATGGAAAAAGTACAGAGAATTCATGAAATGTCATAAAGAAATATAGAAAATATACAATGGCTCACAAGCTCTCATCAGGATATGAACTGATGGCAGCCAGCAGGGCAACAACTTGACGTTTGGAGGAAGTCCTATATTCTCTTGGCTCTTATATAGTTCTTCAGAGATTCATCTTACCCCTCCATGGTTGAGACTTCTCCTGAAAGACAAACATACTTTGGGGTTGCTGGACATGCAACCCTATCCCAACCAGGTCTGCACTGTTGGGATCACGCACTGAAATTGTAGAGTTGGCAAGGCCCCCTCTATCTTGCACCCCTTGGCATGGCTTTAATCCAGTTACTGTTGCTAATCAAGATTCTAGTGATGACATCTGGAAAATATATTTTCTTCAAGAGACGGTCCCCATCCCTTCAAATATCCAAATTCTTAAACCTGAGGATTATTCTGAGGACAGCTCTCAAAACTTGAAAGAAAAAAAAACTTGAAAGCCCAAGAAATCTCCCTTCTCTACTAGAAAGCTAGATTCAGGATTACACTGGCTAGGTCATTAGATTCCCCTTTCTTTAAACAACATATTAGGGTTTGGTAACATTTCCCTCTCTGATGATGCTGGCAAGCTCATAGCTGTATTTCCCATGTGCTTCTGTAGGAACTCAATACATCACTGCTGCCATGGCTGTTGTCATCATGGACTGGGAAAGTCCACTAGGGGTTACTCTCCTCTTGGGCATAGTGACAAGAATGCTGTAGGTAAGCACCTGTATTTGCCAAGTTTGTCTTCTCCTTGGCAGCTATTACCTGTTCCTGGGGAGAGTTGATTGTGCACGGTCTTTCTACTCTTCTCCTTCTCCACCCTTGGCCCCCAACCCAGGTCCACTCTTGTCTCTCCTCTGAGGAGAAAAAAGTGAAGAAGGAAAAAAAAGAACCCACTGACTGAAGTCGGTTGATCCCCTGATCAACCCACTTTCTCCTTAATTTATTGTTATTGTCATCTCCTAAGGTCATTCTACTAGGGAATGATTCTAATTATTAGAGTTAATCCTGACATCAAGCCTAATTAAGACTTCTTTCCCCTGACTTCAGCCCTAAATCTACCATTGTGCAATTTCCAAATGTAACCAGAAACTCAAGCCCATTTGCAAAGTACTCTCCTCACTGGGATAAATTGACAACTCAGTGTTCTGTGTCTTCGACCTAAAAATTATGTCGTTTAGAATAAAAATATTTAGAGGTCAGATAGATATGATTCTAGTCTAGTGACCCTTTCTGAGGAGAATATAGTGGCCAGGCTGTGGACCCAGACTTTGCCCCCCAGCAGCAGCAGAAATCAAAGTTTCCCTTGGAGAAGTGTGGGTGGAGCAAACTATAGATTTATCATCTATTCAGTTCTCCCCATGAGCCACAGCTAGCCAGACCCATGTGGACATACATACCTTACATATAAACATTGCTCCTAGTTCTTTCCAACTCAGAGCCAAGCAAGCAAGTCTAATCTCTTGTCTAACGAGAGCCCTTCAAATACTTGGAAATGTGTCCTGTCCATCCCAAGTCTTCTCTTCTCCAGGCTAAATGTCCTCTATTCAGCCATGAACTCAAACCCATCTGTATATTGGTTGCCCTTCTCAGAATAATCTCTAGTGTACCAATGCTCTCCCTAAAATGTGGTGCCCAGAATCAAACAAAGTGCTGCAGATGTGGTTTGACCAGGGCAGAGGGCAGGAAAGCTGTCATCCCTTTCTTTCTACAAGTCCTGTTTGTCCTAATGTGGGACATTCATACTCTCCTCCCCAGGATACTGTTGTCCATCCCCACCATATTAGGTATCCTACTCCAGTTTGTAAGATCATAGATTTTGTGTGGGAAGGGATATAAGGACTCTCAAGTCTAACTGCCTCATTTTGGATGAGGTAACTGACTTGGCCAAAGTCATAGAGCTGAGATTCAAACCCTAGTCCTCTGACTCCAAAGACAAAGCTCTTATCATTACAACATGTGGCTTCTCTTAACATTATGTGAACCTCAGGGAAGCAGTGAGCTAGACTATCATCCTTTGCTTTTGCAAGGAAACTAGCCAAATGACTTTTCTGGTTGCACATGTATTAGAGGATGTCCTTACATTACTTCTTCCGTGTGATTCTGTATAGAGTACTCCTAGAACTGGCCCATCAGTTAGTTCCTCTATCCCAGAGCATCTCTGCCCATGGACAATGCTAACTAGCTCATTATAGTGCTCGTCGTAGTGCTCTAAGGTTTGCTATGTGATTTCCATCGATCATCTCATTTGATCCTTACAACCCTGTGAAGCAAGTGCTATTACTATCCCAATTTAATATCGAGCCTGAGAAGGGTTAAGTGCCTTGACCAGAGCCACAGAGCTAATAAGTACCTAAAATGAGATTCAGACTCAATGTTCTTGACTCTGGGCCCAGCACTCTATCCACTGAACAACCTGGCTGAGTTAACAATTGAACAGAAGAGGGAGAGCAGACTGTAGAATAGATGGCCTTCAGGACACTAGACAGAGCTTTTAAAGGCCCCAAGCTCCCCCCTGAGGCAAAGGCTCATCTTTTTAACTCTAATATTTGTTTAGTGTTAAAACAGTGTGACTACAGGTTATGAAATAACATTACCTGAAGAATACACATTGGGAGTCACCCAAAGGACCGTGGAGAGCTCCATGGCGGGTATGAGTGGGCTGTAACATGGGATTAGTGAAGGTTCCTATCTTGTCCATGTAGAGCAGACCTGATACTGTTATTTTTGGACCATAAAAGGTCTGTCACTAGCTTTGACCTACAGAAGGAAGTCATTGCAGCAGCAGAGCATGATGGAACCCTGCACAGAATCTGAGGTGCAATCCTGGCTCTGCTACTGCCTCCTCCTGTGTCCTGACTAACATACATATCCTCTCAGGAACTTGGCTTTCCCTTCTATGAATGAGAGATTGAACTAAATTGTGTCTAAGGTTCCTTCGCATTTCTAAATCTTTGGTTTTAGAGGTGCCAGCTAAGTGGTACCATGGAGAGAGCATCAGACCTGGAGTCAAGAAGATGAGTTCAGATCTGGTGTGTGACCCTGGGCAAGTCACTTAACCTCTATTTGGTTCAGTTTCTTCAACTGTAAAGTGGGGATAAAAATAGCCCCAACCTAACAGCGTTGTTGTGAGGATCAAATGAGATATTTTTAAAGCTCTTAGCATGGTGTCTGGCACATTGTAGGTGTTTAATAAATGCTTGTTTCCTTCCTGCTATATTAATGCCTTCTTACAGAAGGGAAGCTAAGTATTATTGTTGTTGTTTTATTATCATAATTACTTATTGGAATACTGAAATTGTAAATACAACCCCATTTTGTGAGACTCCTTTCCTAAGTAGAAGCTTTTTCATTTGTTAGAATTTGTTGTAAACTAGCGCCTACCCTCCCAGGGTTATTGTGAGATAAAATGAGACAATATTTGTAAAATGCACAGTGCCTACAAATAATAGGCACTTAATAAATGTCTTTAAAATTTAAATTAAAAAAGTAATCCTATTTGCATCCATGTTACAAGTCAATAGTTTTCTTTGAGGCATAACTACTTGTTCCCTCATAAAGTCAATAGGGAGCTATGGAAATTTTTTGAGCAAGAGAGCTACAGGGTCAGTCCTATGTTTTAGTTTATTTTGGCTGCTGTGGAGATGATGCATGACAGATTAGGCAAATCAGAAAGCAGATTAGAAACAATGAGCCAATTAGAGCCAATTAGGAGGCTATTGCAAATCATGCAGTTGAGAGGAGATAAATGAGAAATTAGGCCTGAAAAAGAAATATAAACTGTTATCTCTTAAAGTTCATATACTCCAAACGTGTTATTTTCTAAATGAGCAAACTAAAGCCCAGAGAGGTGGCACTGTCTTCAACGTCACACAGGAACTAGTGGCAGAACCAGCACTCACACCCTGGTCTCCGTGACTACCTCTTCAGTGCTCTCTCCACTCCACCAATCTGCTTCTCTCTGGCAGTTGGCCTTCTCTTTCCTGCCCCCACCCTTCCATTATCCCTTCCCCTCTTCTCTACCCCACCCCTAACTCCCTTCCCTACAACCCCAAGCTAGAGTTTATTTTAAAAAGACAGAGGTTAAATGTTACAGGATATTAATTCCTCAATTCATATACAAACACCTTTTCTTTTGGCCTGCCTCTATGGATTTTTGGTATCTGGTATATATTACACTGTAAGACAGGCTTAGAAAGAGAAATGTGCAGCCTGGAAAAGGGCAAACAGTGAGTGTGAGCTGATCTCATTACAGTGAATGCAGTTTAATATGGTCACTGAGAACCCAGGGAAGGATTTTCAACAGACTTAGGAATGAGCTGACACTGGACTGGCTGTGAAAAAATCCATCCTCATTTAGGTTATGCTTAACAAAGATGAGTTTGATGGAGAAGATCCTGAGGGGCCTGCTGATGAGACCTACAGCACTCCATGGGGGTAGGTAGCATTTGAAAAGCTAACGATCATATGAGAAACAAAAAGATGAAGACTGAATAGAGAAAAGCTTCAGACGTACCCAGCTGTGGAAGTGGGGCAGTATTCAGCCAAAAAATCCATTCCGGGCTGTGGAATAGCATAAGGTGGAAGTGGGGGGAGGAGTTTGGTTCCCCTACTCTACCCTCAGCACAGCTGATGGAGTCAAAGGTAATCACAAGTGATGAGGCATTGTTATCTTACCAAGGTGTTAACAACAGGTGATTTCTTTATGAAATACGAATACTTCTCTCTGAGTCAGAAAGGAACAATGACTATGGGTAGGCAGTGATGGGCTATGCCTGCAGTTCACTCTTAAAAGACAAAACCCAGTCAGTTTGAAGCAGTACTAGCAAGAGCCAGCAGTGGAGAAAGAACTCAGAGCCTGAGAGGGGATCAAACTTGGGGTGGAAGGGAGAAAGAACTTTTCCTCCCCATTGACTATGAGATGGATCCAGTAGAGGAGATACCCAGAGGGAGATATGCATTTAATCCACAGCTGAGGAAGAAGAGACACACACCCCAAACAGACATGGATACAGAGAAGCAATCGCTCAGGGTCAGAACCATCCTCAAAGAGCATAACCTCTGGCAGCAGAGAAGAGAGCAGATGATGGACTTGGGAGAAAGCTAAGCCTGTCAGTGAAGAGTTGGGTTAGAGAAATGACTTAACAAATACAAAAAAAGTCTTCGAAGGCTGACTGTTCTGTAGCTGGGAGCTACCTTGGCCACACATGTTCCCTACACATATTCATCCCTTTGTAACCACTCTCCCCATGGACTTCTTATGAATTGGTGAAAGAATGCTCCCCAGGTTTAAGAAGGTAGTGTTTTGTGGCTACTATTTTTATTGTGCTCTTGTTGTTGTTCAGTTGTTTTCCAGTCGTGTCTGGCTCTCCATGACCCCATCTTGGGGTTTTATTGGCAGAGATACCGGAGTGGTTTGCCATTGCCTTCTCCAGCTCATTTTATAGATGAGGAAATTGAGGCAAACAGGGTAAAGTGATTTGCCCAGAATCACACACCTAAATTGTCTGAGGCCAGATTTGAACTCTGAAGATGAGGCTTCCTGACTCCAGGACTTCTATCTACTCTGCTACCTATCTTTTACTGTCCCATCTTAGTAAATATCTTTGCCAAGAGCTAATTGTGGGGACAGCTAGGTGGCACAGTGAGTAGAGCACTGGCCCTGGAGTCAGGAAGACCTGAGTTCAAATCTGGCCTCAGACACTTGACACATGTACTAGCTGTGTGACCTTGGGCAAGTCACTTAACCCCAATTGCTCTGCCAAAAAAAAACCCAAAAAGAGCTAATTGTGTCTTTTGGCTGACTATGAATGGAAAGTGCAGCAGTGGGGGCTTGTGAGCTATAGTTTTAAAAGTGGATACCTGTAAGGTATCTCTAAAACTAGAACAGTCCTCCTCAGGACCTAATCCACAAGTGTGAATAGAAGAAACTAATCTCTAGTAATTGAATTTTAAGATATTGGGACCCCTGGGTGTAGGAGATATGTTTGTGAGAAGAATGAATAGAGAACTTTCTAGCTCCTTTAAATCATTGCAAGTTATCATCTGCTGGTGCATAAGACCGGCCTTGAGTTGAAGAACTCCAAGAATTCAGAGTATTATTCCCTGATTCTTTATAGGAAATCCAAAGTTTGTTTTATGTTTCCATATTCAGTATTATTTCATTGTTATTTCCAAATGCAAGATTGTGGAGCTGAAGAAAACTTTTGAGAGTTCCTTGGACAACAAGGAGATCAAATCAATCATACTTAAAGAAATTAATTCTAACTATTCACTGGAAGGTCAAATCCTGAAGCTGAAGCTTAAATACTTTGGCCACATAATAAGAAGATGGGACTCATTAGAAAAAGCCCTGATGCTGGGAAAGATTGAAGGCAAAAGGGAGAGGGGATGGCAGAGGAGGAGATGGATAGAGAGTGTCTTGGAAACAAAGAACATGAACTTGTGCAGGCTTGAGGAGATAGTGGAGAAGAGAAGGGCCTGGTGTGCTGTGGTCCCTAGGGTCACAAAGGGTGAGACACAACTGAACAACAACAACAAAAAAAAGCAATAATAATAAATATGTCACAGTTTCTCAACATATTTATAACATAATTCAATGAGTTTCTAACATAAATTCAGGAGTAATCAATACATCACAGCCCACATGTAAGTCACACTATCCCAGCAATGTATTCGATATCTGTGGAGGAGAGTGGGCATACATTTACAAAACCCTACTAGGGAAGCACATGAGTGAGCAAAACCACAAATCTGTACTGTAAGCCTTTATCTGTTATTGGTCTGTTCAGCAACATCTGTACCTGAACATCCGTAACACCTGCTGTTCTCCTTCTGGTCCTCCCAATTCCCCTGCTGGAAAAATGTTCTTCTCTTCAGCTCTCAAACTGATGAAGCACTGACTATCTCTATTAATTCACAGTCACCTTCGAGAGGGCAATGGGAAAGTGGAACACCACTGTATCGATGAGAGGTTTTACTCATAGTCCTCAACTGTCTAGGCATGGTGGGGGGGGGGGGTCAGAATGCTCTTTGCTCTCCACTGCCACTTCCAGTTTCACTCTACCACCATCACTCAGTGTCCCTCCTTCTTTGAGGTCAATGGGATTAAAATGTATCCCACAATCCAGTTCCTGGTGACATATCTACCCTTAGGACATTCTCCTGTCTTCCTCAATGAATTCCGTATGGAGCTCAAAATCTTTTTCTCATTACAACTCTTCCCTTTCAGCTACCAAACTGTCCAGAAACAAAAGGCCCACTACTCACATCCTTTACAAAGTCATTTAAGTCTATTTTTATTGACAGGAAAGTTCATGCTTTGTCCCTTTTGGCAACCAAACTATTCACACATTATGTGAAAACTGCTTTTTTACACATAAAACAACTTTTAATTAAATAAAAATTATTTTTCTGCCCCTTTTACCCACCAAAGTCTTTACTATGAAAGGAACAATAGCCCTTACATACTTCCCAAGTTGATTTTTTTCTTCTTCTTGAGGAACAAATCCTTTTCCCCTTCCTCTTTCAGCAACCAAACTGCTCAGCTATGAAAGGAAAAGTAGCTTGCCTAAGGAACAATGCAAAAGAAATAGCAAGTCCTGTGGAGTTTTAGCTACATTTGTTGACTCAACTAAACCCCATGACTGGAATGAAGACAGAGGAGAAAAGTCCATGTCCAAAATTATGGCCCAGGGTTACCAAAGAGGGATTGGAATCTTGCCTCTCAGGGCTGTGTCACATTCTGGGAACTCACTTAGTGGGCCAGGCTGATTACACTTTGGCTCTTGACAACATTAGTGCCAAGGTGCTGGCTCACTGCCAAGATGTTCAGCTCTCAAATGTAGACACTATTTAAATTGTGTTTTTATTCCCTGCAAAGCTTCCATGGATTTAGTTTAAAATCCAGCACAGGTTAGCATAAATGGCAGATTAGCTGGTGACAACATTTTTATGGTCATGGAAAGAGCACCTGGCTATTAACTTTATGAGTAAAATTAAGGTGCATACTCCTACAGAGTCTGCTACGGCTAGACTTCAATGTCCACCATGTAAATAAATCTCCACTGTATGGATATATCCTAGCACAGCTGGAATTTCCAAGCATCAAAGATTTAGAACTGAATAGGACAAACCCTTTCATTTTACAGACAAAGAAATATAGGCCCAGACATATTAAATATGTTGGCCAAGGTCACACAAGTGGTAAGCCTCTGAGGCAAGATTGAAGCCAGTTCTCTCCTCTCTGTACTGTGATGTCCTAAGTACCCAAAAAAGGTGGATAGCACCTCCTTTGGGGTGTTCCATCCCAAGAGGTATCCATGGAGGTTCTCCTTTGGCTGGGATAAAGTC
Source organism: Trichosurus vulpecula (assembly GCF_011100635.1). Taxonomy (NCBI): domain Eukaryota; kingdom Metazoa; phylum Chordata; class Mammalia; order Diprotodontia; family Phalangeridae; genus Trichosurus; species Trichosurus vulpecula. The sequence goes on from NC_050578.1 coordinate 140,734,918, forward strand.
ATTTCTCTTTGGAGTGTTTGTTGAGAACAGCAAGATGTGGGGAAGGGCCCAGGACCTGAATCCTCTCACTCAGCCGTGCTTTTTGTGCAGAAATGTAGAAAAGGGAAGAAGTTAGCGAGACCAGGACTCTGCAGCCCACCTATTCAGGGGTGCTCACTGAATTCTCACTGTCATTTGGTGCGTATGAAAGATTTGATACTGGAGACTTCCCAGGGACTAAGGAATGGAAAGATTGTCTGAGAAAGTGACTTAGAGCAAAATTTGGAGGTTTTCAGAACCTGGGGGAAGGGGGAAAGGTATGCCAGGGAACCTTACACGTGACACATCTAGTACTCTGGATGAGAAAATGGTCTCCAAATGCCTTCCTAAAGATAAAGTTCCTGAGGAAGCCACTGGAAGATCTACAAGGCAATGGCATTATTACTAAGTCTCCTTCCTTCTAATGGCATGAAAAAAAGGCTAATGAGCCAGGAAGAAATGAACTAAGATGTATCCTTATTACTTATTACTGTATCCTTGTTACTTTTTCTGATGAACATTAAAAACTCTTCATGGGGGGCGGAGCCAAGATGGCCACATGAAGGCAGCGTCTTACTGGAGCTCTCTCACAAGGTCTGTCAGATTCCTATGAAAGAGTGAATTTGAGCAGATTTGAGAGAGTCAGAAACCGCAAGCAGTCTGCGTGGGGCAAATTTCTGAGCTGGGAGAGTCTGAAAGGCCGAAGGCACAAATCTGTAGGCTCGGAGAGTGCTCAGTGTGGGGCGTGCGGAGCTGCTCCAGACCAAAGCGGAAGCGGCCGGTTGGGAAATCCACGTGGGAGACAGGCTGGGAGAAAGCTGGGTGCCCAAAAGCAGCGGAGATCCCCGGGCCTCCCAACACAGGACAGCAGTCTGTGGAAGCGAGGAGAGGCAGCACAATGCCACCAGCTGGGAAATACCGAGCCCTGAGGCTTGCAGCCTGAAGGAATTGATCTTGGCTCCTTGAGCTTCCAGGAGACATAATGGCCAGGTAAAGGGCTCTAATCCCTCCCCCCCTCACCCAGTGAATTCCTCGGGAAAAAAAAGAACGCTGGAACAGAGCAGAAAGAAGTGGGGCTTCAGTGGTCAAATAGTAGAAGTTCATCAGTCCCAGAGGGGCAGAGTCGGCAGGGGTCAATGCCAGGAGCCTGGACATAATCTTGCTACCCCAGGGGAAGTGCTAGACATCAGCTCAAACAACAAACAGCTGAGACAATTTCTGAAAAGCAACACTGCTGGAGAGCACCCATAGGGAGTGAGAAGTCAGGGAGCCAGACCCCTACCCCACACCTCAGGAAACTGAAGGCTATAATTCTAGACTCACAATCCCCAGAATAAGAAAGCTGGGACAGAGAGCCCTGAACCCCAAAGGCAGAAATTTGTTGTAAAGCCAAGAAAAGGCAAACCAACAAACATGAAGAAGAACACAAAAAAATCGAGGACAATAGATTCTTTTTATGGAGACAGGCAGGATCAAAATACCAATATGGAAGATGGCAGCAATGACATTGTAGATACATCGGATACCTCAAAAGGTAATATGAACTGGTCTCCAGCCCAAAAAGCATTGCTGGAAGAGCTAAAGGAGGATTTTAAAAACCAAATTAGGGAACTAAAAGAAAAAATGGGAAAAAAATCCACTGAAGAAATCAAGTCCCTAAAGAATAAGATTGGTGAAATGGCTACGGAAATTCAGAATCTAGAGAGAGAAAATGACACCCTGAGAGGCAAAATCAACCACTTGGAAAAGGAGACTCAAAAGCAAAATGAAAACACTAACTCATTAAAAATTAGAGTTGAGCAAGTGGAAGCTAATGAATCTATGAGGCACCAAGAAGTAGTAAAACAAAATGTAAAGAATGAAAAAATAGAAAATATTGTGAAATATCTGATTGGGAAAACAACTAACCTGGAAAATAGATCCAGGAGAGACAATTTAAGAGTTATTGATCTACTGGAAATCCACGATGAAAAAAAGAGCCTTGACAGTATCTTCAAAGAAATTATCAAAGACAACTGCCCAGAGGTCCTAGAACCAGAGGGCAAAATAGTCATTGAAAGAATTCACTGATCACCCCCTGAAAGAGATCTCAAACTGAAAACACCAAGAAATATTATAGCCAAATTTCAGAAGTATAAACTAAAGGACAAAATACTGCAAGCAGCCAAAAAGAAGCAATTCAAATATCGTGGAACTACAGTAAGGATCACGCAGGATCTCTCAGCTTCCACATTAAAAGACAGGAGAAATTGGAATATAATATTCCAAAGGGCAAAAGAGCTGGGACTACAACCAAGGATCAACTATCCAGCAAAGCTAAGCATAATTTTTCAGGCAAGGTGATGGACATTCAATGAAATAAGGGAATTCCAGACCTTCCTGATGAAAAGGCCAGAACTCAATAGAAAATTTGATCTCCAAATACAAAACTCAAGAGAGACATAAAAAGGTAACCTGGGGGGAAAACCCCCACAAACCTTATTAACCAATAAGGGGAGGTTGTCTATATCTTTATGTGGGATTATATCATCATATGTATGTTTCATATATATATATATACATATATATATGTCAGTCTTGAGAATGGTACAGCTATTATGACAATTGAAAGGGATACACATAGATTGTGAATGCCTGTATAAATTAACTGACATAAAGATAAAAAATATAAGTAAGAGATGTAAAGGGAGGGCTATGAGAAAAGAGGTAAGGAGGTAGTAGAAAAGGGTAAATTACACCAAATGAAGAGGCACAAAAACATATTATAGTAGAGGGAAAGAAGGGAGGGAGAAGAGCAGTATTGGAGCGTCACTGTCATCTGATCTGGTTCAAGAAGGAAATAACATACCTGATAAGTTTAGAAATCTAACTTGACCTACGGGAAGTAGGAGGGGAAGGGGGGAAAAAGGGAGGGGGGTGGTCAGAAGGGAGGGGAGAAGTAGCAAGTGGGAAATGGTAAGATAGGTGAGGGGAATGAAGAGGGAAGCTAAACTGAGGAAGGCGGCAGTCAAAAGCAAAACTTTGTTGAGGAGGAGAAGGGGAAAGGGAGAAATAAAAGCATAAACAGGGGGAAATAGGATGGAGAAAAAGACACAGATAGAAATCATAACTCTGAACATGAAGGGGATGAACTCTCTCATAAAACAGAAGCGGATAGCAGAATGGATTAAAACCATAATCTTACAATATGCTGTTTACAAGAAATGCATCTGAAACAGGGGGATACACATAGGGTTAAGGTAAAAGGCTGGAGTAAATTATATTGCACCTCAGATAAAGTAAAAAAAGCAGGTGTAGCAATCCTAATCTCAGACAAAGCAAAAGTAAAGATAGATTTAATTAAAAGAGATAAGGAAGGATATTATATCCTACTAAAAGGCACCATAAACAATGAAGCAATATCATTGTTTAACATATATGCACCAAGTGGTAAGGCATATAAATTCTTAGAGGAGAGGTTAAGGGAGTTACAGAAAGAAATAGACAGCAAAACTATAATATTGGGAGACCTCAACCTCCCCCTTTCTGAACTTAATAAATCTAACCTCAAAATAAATAAGAAAAAAATTAAGGAGGTAAACAGAATTTTAGAAAAGGCAGATATGATAGACCTCTGGAGAAAACTGAATGGGGATAAAAAGGAATATACTTTCTTCTCAAACGTACATGGCACATACTCAAAAATTGACCATGTACTAGGGCATAAAAACCTCACAATCCAGTGCAGACAGGCAGAAGTAGTCAAAGCATCCTTTTCGGATCATGATGCAATAAGAATCATTTTAAATAAAGAACCATGGAAAAATAAGCTAAAAACTATTTGGAAACTAAATAATCTAATTCTAAAGAATGAGTGGGCCAAAGAACAAATCAGAGAAACAATCAATAACTTCATTCAAGAGAATGACAAAAATGAAACAACACATCACAACTTATGGGATGCAACAAAAGCAGCTCTTAGAGGAAGTTTTATATCCCTAAATGCTTACATGAATAAAATAGGGAAAAAGGAGATAAATGATCTAAGCATACAGCTGAAAAAGCTAGAAAAAGAGCAAATTGAAAATCCCCAATTAAATACTAAATTAGAAATACTGAAAATCAAAGGAGAGATTAATAAAATTGAAACCAAGAAAACTATTGAATTAATAAATAAAACAAAGAACTGGTTTTATGAAAAAACCAATAAAATTGATAAACCTTTGGTCAATTTAATTTAAAAAAAGAAAGAAAATCAAATTACCAGTATCAAAAATGAAAAGGGTGAGTTTACCTCTAATGAAGAGGAAATAGAAACAATAATTAGGAATTATTTTGCCCAATTGTATGCCCATAAATTTGACAACCTTAGAGATATGGATGAATATCTACAAAAACATAAACTGCCCAGGTTAACAGAAAAAGAAGTAAAATTTCTAAATAACCCCATCTCAGAAAAAGAAATTGAGCATGCCATCAATGAACTCCCTAGGAAAAAATCTCCAGGGCCAGATGGTTTTACATGTGAATTCTATCAAACATTTAAAGAACAACTAATTCTAATACTTTGTAGACTATTTGGGAAAATAGGTGAAGAAGGAGTCCTACCAAATTCTTTTTATGACACAAATATGGTACTAATACCCAAACCAGGTAGAGTCAAAACAGAAAAAGAAAATTTTAGACCAATTTCCCTAATGAATATTGATGCAAAAATTTTAAATAAAATATTAGCAAAAAGATTGCAGCAACTCATCACAAGAATAATACCCTATGACCAGGTAGGATTTATTCCAGTAATGCAAAGCTGGTTCAATATTAGGAAAACTATCAGCATAATTGATCATATCAACAAAAAAACTAGCAGAAACCATATGATCATCTCAATAGACGCAAAAAAGGCCTTTGACAATATACAACACCCATTCCTATTAAAAACGCTAGAAAGCATAGGAATAAATGGAACCTTCCTTAAAATTATAAATAGCATCTACCTAAAACCATCAACAAGCATTATTTGTAATGGGGATAAGCTAGATGCATTCCCAATAAGATTAGGGGTGAAACAAGGATGTCCATTATCACCCCTACTATTCAATTTGGTACTAGAAACATTAGCTGTAGCAATAAGAAAAGAGAAAGAAATTGAAGGAATTAGAATAGGAAAAGAAGAAACTAAATTATCACTTTTTGCAGATGATACGATGATTTATTTAGAGAATCCTAGAGAATCAAGTAAAAAACTATTGGAAATAATAAACAACTTTAGCAAAGTTGCAGGATATAAAATAAATCCACATAAATCCTCAGCATTCCTATACATTACTGACAAAGCCCAACAGCAAGAGATAGAAAGAGAAATTCCATTCAAAGTTACTGTAAGCACTATAAAATATTTGCGAGTCTATTTGCCAAGACAAACCCAGGGCCTCTATGAACATAACTATTAAACACTTTGCACACGAATAAAGTCAGATCTGAATAAATGGAAAAATATCAGTTGCTCATGGTTAGGCCGAGCTAATATAATAAAAATGTCAATTTTACCTAAATTAATATATCTATTCAGTGCCATACCAATCAAACTACCAAAAAATTATTTTACTGAGCTGGACAAAATTATAAAAAAATTCATCTGGAAAAACAAGTGGTCTAGAATATCTAGGGTATTAAAGGAAGGAAATGCTAGAGAAGGGGGCCTAGCCATACCAGATATTAAACTGTACTACAGAGCAGCAGTCATCAAAACTACCTGGTACTGGCTAAGAAACAGAGGTGTGGATCAGTGGAATAGGATAGGAATACAAGATGGAGAAGTCAACAACTATAGCAATCTACTCTTTGATAAACCCAAAGAGGCCAGATTCTGGGCTAATAATTCACTATTTCACAAAAACTGTTGGGAAAATTGGAAAATGGTAGGACAGAAACTGGGCATAGACCAATATCTTACACCATATACCAAAATAAAGTCAAAATGGGTTCATGATTTAGGAGGAAAGGCTGATACTATAAGTAATTCGGGAGAGCAAGGAATAGTTTACTTATCAGATTTATGGAAAAGCAAGAATTCATGACCCAGCAAGAGATAGAGAGCATTACAAAATGCAAAATGGATAATTTTGATTATGTTAAATTGAAATGTTTTTGTGTAAAAAAAAAGCCAATGCAACAAAGATTTGGAGGGAAGCAAAAAACTGGGAGAAAATCTTTACAACTAGTATCTCTGATAAAGGCCTCGTTTCTAAAATATACAGGGAACTGAGCCAAATATATGGGAATACAAGCCATTCCCCAATTGAGAAATGGTCAAAGGATATGAACAGGCAGTTTTCAGAGGAAGAAATTAAAGCTATCTATAGGCATATGAAAAAATGCTCTAAATCACTACTGATTAGAGAAATGCAAATCAAAACAACTCTTAGGTACCACATCTCTCCTGTCAGATTGGCTAAAATAACAAAACAGGAAAATGATAAATGCTGGAGAGGATGTGGGAAAATTGGAACATTGTTGCATTGCTGGTGGAGTTGTGAGATGATCCAGCCATTTTGGAGAGTAATTTGGAACTATGCCCAAAGGGCCACAGGAATGTTCATACCCTTTGACCCAGCAATACCACTTCTAGGGTTGTATTCCAAAGAAATCACACAAGTGGGAAAAGGACCCATATGTACAAGGATATTTATGGCAGCTCTTTTTGTGGTAGCCAAGAATTGGAAATCAAAGGGATGCCCATCAATTGGGGAATGGCTGAACAAGCTGTGGTATATGAAGGTAATGGAATACTATTGTGCCATAAGAAATGGGGATGATACGGACTTCATAACAACCTGGAAAAACCTACACGACATAATGCTGAGTGAGCGGAGCAGAGCCAGGAGAACACTGTACACAACCACAGAAATATGGATTCCGTGAGGACCAACCCTGACAGACTTCTCTCTTCTCAGCAACACAAGGTGCAGGCACAACTCCAAAGGACTCGTGATGGAGAATGCTATCTACATCCAGAGAAGAAACTATGAAGTTTGAATGCAGACTGAGGCACACTTCATGCTTGCCTTTTTCTCTTCTCTTTTGTTTTTGTTTTTGGGTTTTTTTTTTGTTTGTTTTGGTTCTGTTTCTTTTTTCTCATGACTCATTCCATTGGTCATAATTCTTCTCCACAACTTGACTAGTGTATAAATTAATTCAATGCGAAGTTATTCGTGGTAGTTATATGAGATTCCATGCTGTCTTGGGGAGGGAGGGGAGAAAATCTGGAACTCAAAATTATGTAGAACCGTCTGTTGTAAACTAAAAATAAAAATAAATATTAAAATTAAAAAAAACTCTTCTAGGCTTATGACACACAAGTGCTTTCATGTAATACGTGTTCTAGACCAGGGTTGGGGAACCTGTGAGCTCAAGGCCACATGTGTCGCTCTAGCTCCTCAAATGCAGCCCTTTGACTCAATCCAAACTTCACAGAACAAATCCAGATTTGGAAATTTGGATTCAGTCAAAGGGCTGCATTTGAGGACCTAGAGGGCCACAGGTTCCCCACCCATGTTCTAGACAAACAGACTTTCTTGCTATTCCTTGTAGATGACATTCCATCTCCCATGCAGCTAGATGTGCAAGGGAGACAGTATTGGACCTGGAATCAGGAAGACTTGAGTTCAAATTTGACCTCAGATGTTTACCAGCTTTGTGACCCTGGGCAAGTCACTTAACTTCTATCTGCCTCAGTTTCCTCACCTGTAAAATTGGGGGTAATAATTAGATACAGCACAGTGCTTAACAAATGCATATTCCCTTTCCCTTTACCCACCCTACAAACTTAGGACATACTCTCCTACAAATATATACACCATCAGTAAGTGAAGAAAATAAGTACAGAGCTTGCATAAGAAGGGGCGCATAAGTAGATAGCCACTTGGAGCAGGTCTCTGTCATCATTGCCAGGTCCCTGTGGTCATTTGTGATGTTCCCAGGACTATCCCTCATCTGGGCTAGGCATTGCTCTGCCAGGCCCAGATGGCTCGCTCTCTCCTAATCATGCCGCTCATCTGCTCATCTGGGCTTCCCCTCTGCTGCGCACATTGTGCCTCCTCCTGTCCACCTTATCCACAGCGTTGAGCTGCTGGCCAAGCTGCTGTCCTTGGCTCGAGTCCTGCTAGTCTCTCTCTGAAAGAACCAGAGCCTCTACCCTGGGACCAGCAGGAAGTGTCCCTAGTTCTGCTCTCTCAATATCTTGGTTTTAGGGCCTGTCGCTTCCTGAGAATCCCTACACATGGTGCTAGCTCTTCCACTTTTCTCTTAACACAAAAGGCTGGGGTCCAGGAAGAAACATCCTTGAATGTCTGTCTCAGGTTGCACACAAGCACATTTGTCCTGTGGTCATGTGCTTCTGCTGCAAGATGCTGTTCCTAACGGGGAAGGAGGAAAGAAATTCCATCTGTCTAGAGGTTTGTGAGGAAGGGGACAGGCAGAGGACCAGACCTTTGCTTCTGTAACTGCTCAGCCTCTCTGATCTTTATATATGTAAAGGAGGCCACCTAAAATCTAAAACAGCTTTCGCCCTACATCCTTACCAACTGCCAAGCTGAGACCTTGTAATGAATCAAGAAGAATGGAGGACACTGATCAGGTCCCCACTACATGTACATGCGGCTTCCCCCAAATAGAATGTAAGCCCCTTATGGCCAAGGACTTTTCCTTTTTTACCTTCCTACTCCCATCACCTACTGTGGTGTACACAGATGCTTGTTGTTGGTTGGTTAATTAAGTGATTGGAAGAATGGGATCTTTCAAGTCTCCTCCTCCTCCTCTTCCCTCCTCTCCCTCCTTCCATCCCTCTCTTCTTCTCTACCCTAATTGCATCTTACCTACTTTTAGAAGCAATGCAAATCTATCTTTTCTCCCTCTTATCTCCCTAACCCCCAATTTGAGAAAGAAAGGGAAAAATCACCTCTGTTACAAACATGTATCGTCAAACAAAACAAATGTCTTCATTGGCCATAACAATATATGTGTTTGCATGTATATGTATATGTGTATGTGTGTGTGTATGCATGTATGTGTATGTGTATATGTATATGTTCAAGCATATGTATGTGTACGTGTATGTGTATGTGTGTGTGCATGTGTGTGCATGTGTACGTGTCTATGTGAGCGTGCGTACATGTATGTGTACGTGTATGTGTACATGTGTGTATTATATGTATATATGTGTGTCTGTGACTCATTTTTGCGGAGCTGAGTCCAAATCCAATTCGCAGTTACTTGGGGGAAAGGATATTCTCTTAATCTCCTGGTTTCCTCAGTCTTTAATTTCTTAGCAGCAGAATCCAAAACTCCAAACATACAGTATAGTGGAAAGACTAAAGTATTTGGAGTGGCCACAATAACTCACCTGGTGAGCAGTCACATGGCCCTGGAGGAGCTCACTTCTCTCTGCTTCAGTTTTGGCGAATAAGGGAGCTGAACTAGATGACCCCAAGGCCCCTTCCAAGTCAGAAACCATAATACATTAAAATTAAATCTGAGTTTCTTGTTATGTGAGATTTTTTAAAGTGTTTAAATATTTGCTGGTTTTAAAAGTAGAAATTAGACTTACCTAGGCTCTCTTGCCGCTTCTGACAAAGTGCCTTCTATCCTTTCCAAGGTACATTCTCGACCCTGTCTCCTTCAGAACGATATTCTATTAATCATCAATTTTGTCTCTGGCATGTTCAACCTCTACTCCATGGGCCACTTCCTTTCTTCTAACAAACATAACAATATACCTTTCCAGTTTTTTTTGGTGTGTGTGTGTGTGTGTGTGTGTATGTGTGTGTGTGTGTGTGTGTTTACATATTACTCCCTTTAATACACATCACAGTCTAGCCAAACTGGCCTTCATCCTGTTTCTCACCCATGACACTCCCTCTCCCATCTCCTGCTTCCATGTCTTTTCCTTAGCTGTGCCTCATTCCTGGAAAACACAGAATCATCAAATTGGAGAGTCAGAAGGGACCCCAGAGCCAACTAGTCCAGCATAAACATAAGTCCCACTATAATATGCCCTACAAGTGGACAGCTAGCCTCTTCCTGAAGCCCCCCAAGGGAGAGGAGCCCGTCATCTCTCTAGACGCCCATTACACTTCTGTTGCTGTTATTGCTGTTCAATAGTTTCAGTCATGTCCAACTCTTAATGACCCTACATATTGGACTGGTTTGGCACTTCCTTCTCCAGATCATTTTACAGATGAGGAAACTGAGGCAAACAGAGTTGAGTGACTTGCCCAGGGTCACACAGCTAGAAAGTGTCTGAGGCCTAATTTGAACTCAGGAACATGAGTCTTCCTGACTCCAAGCCCAGCACTCTATGCACTATGGCACCACCTAGCTTTTGGACAGTTCCCCTTGTAAGAAAGTTTTCCTGACATCAAGACAAAATTGGCCTCTTTATTTTTTTTAAATTTTAGCAAGCATTTATTAAGTGTCTACTGTTTGCCAGGCATAGTGGTAAAAACTTTACAAACATTAGCTTATTTTAGCCTCACAACAGCCCTGTCAGGTAGGTGCTACTTCACACCTGTGAGGTAGGTGCTGTCATTATCTTTATTTTACAGAAGAGGAAACTGAGGCAGACAGAAGTGAAGTGACTTGCCTAGGGTTACACAGACAGGTAACAAAGGTCATATTTGAACTCAGGCTTCCTGACTCCAGGTCCAGGATTTTAACCATTTTGCTACCTTGCTGCCCTCTCTTTACAAATTCCACCCATAGCCCCTGGTTCTACTCTCTAGAGGCAGAGAGAAAAATCCCAGTTCCTTCTCCACACCAGAGTTCTTTAAATTCTTGAACATGGCTTTCATCTCCCCCCCCAAGTTTTCTATCCTCCAAGCTAAACATCCTGTAGTGAAAACTAGACACACAGAGAGAGGGGGGGGGGAAGAGAGTTTCCAGGTGTTGATAATCAATTTGTTAATTAGTCTAGCTAATAATCAATCAACCATCAGGTTACTGGTTTCTCTGCAGAACCAAAGACTTCAAGGGAGACTCTGAAACACCTTAAATCAGGTGTGTTCCTTTTGATAGGGAAGTCCCCTGGCAGGAGAAACTCGACCCTGATTAGTGAACATTTAATGAGGTGCTGGGCTAAAGACACCTTCGACTCTTCCTACTGAGGCTTGATTATGAGACTCACCAGCCTCAAGGCACCTGGGCAAGGGAAGCCATTTCCTCCAGACCTCTCTGGCTAGTGTTTTTTTTCCTTCATGAGCTTAGGGTTGCCTTAAACTCTAAAGGAGGGGATCAAGAGCAGGAGTTCCTTCCCCCACCCCTAACCACAGAAAGAACTCATCCAGATTGGATTTTGTTTAAACTACAAACAGTAATCTGGTTTCCCAGTTGGGTGAGATCCAGCCCAACTTAGTTAACAAGCAGGTGCCTTGGAGTCTAGGAGTAATCATATCACTCAGTCATGCCCTTCAGAGACCAACTGATCTTTTCAGGAGTTGGGTCCTAACAAAAATAGGAGAAAAACAATGTATCACAAATGAATAATTAGTTATTAATATAATAGTATAATATTAATTTCTCTTAATACTGAGTTCCTTTAAGCAGTTCTCACATAGCATAGACTCAAGGCCCTAGATGATCCTGATTTCCCTCTTTTGGTACTCTCCAACTTTTAAATATCCACCCTAAAATGTGACACTGAGAACTGAACATAATATTCCAGCTGAGTTATGATGACATCAGTGAGGCTATCATCTTTCTCTTCCCGAAAACTGGGCCATTCTTGTGCAGGCCAAGTCTCCATCAGTTTGGGTTTTGGTTGCCATATCACACTCTTGTCATGTTTGCAGTCCACTAAAACCCCAAGATCTTTCAGATAAGCTGCCATCTAAACATGCCTCCCAGAACTGTAGTTGGAAAGTCTATTTCTTTTAGACCCAAGTGCATTACTTTATATTTATCTCTATTGACTTTATATACAAGAATCACAATTTTAGACTACTTAGAAACTTTAATTTAATTATTTGTACTCTAAATGTCATATCCTTATTCAGTGACTGAGTGGATAATGTTGAAGGAAGAGATGAACCATATGAATCTTGACATTCTTGCTATAATTGAAACTAGAAGAAAGAACACTACTGATAAATGAAAAGATAGTTTGTAAGTCCTCCCTGGAGATTAAAAGAAAGAAGTTAATGTGAGCTTTATTAGATGCCCAAGGCAACAAGAAACATGATTCCATGGAATATTTGCTCTTTACATATTGTAATACTAATGATAATTATTGAGGGAGGAGGGAAGGAAGGAAGGAGAGAAGGATGGAGAGAGGGAGGGAGATAGATCAAGAGCCTGAATCCTGAAAGGGACAATGATTTGCCCAAGATGATACCAATACCAAGTAAGAGAGCAAGGGATTTTCACATCTGAACTTTCTGGTGGCTAATCTACTGTTTTTTCTACTATATCACACTGCCTCCCTACTAGATTAAAAGTTTCTTGAGATCTTCATTATGCTTTTTGGCATCTTTCTATTTGCCGTGGTTCTTAGAAAACTTCCTAATATACAGGAAGTACTCAATAAATACTTGTCCAATGAACAAGTGAATGAGAAAATAATGTTTCTTGTGAGAATAACTACACATGTGCCTGCTATTCATTTTTCTTCATAAGACTAAGAAAAGCTATAATTACATTTGAGCTGAGAATGAAAATAACGATGAGTTTTCTTCCCCCTAATTAAGATCCTTCCGTGTCTGGAATGGAATGGAAAGAAAAGATCCTGGGAGTCTAAAACATCAGCTGCCACCCATCTTTATTAGCTGAAATGATTTTTTAAAATAGGATTTAGAACATTTAGAAGACATGGCTTACAATGGTAGTGTGTTGGGAAATATCCATCTCCCCCCCAACTGTCATTTCTGGAGATGGTAGAATATACGTTTTCTTCCCTTTTTGCCTTTACATTATTATTTATTTGTATTCAAGTATTTTGTGTTTAAATCACCTACTTTCCAACATTTCCTTTCTCCCTTGTGATGAAGAGAGCCATCCCTCATAACAAAGAGAAAAACAGTTGAGCAAAACACATAAATCAAGTCGATCATTATATGTAGTGTTCCATGCATATTTTTCTTTACTTCGTCAAATAAGCAAAGGAGGTGCACTTTCATATCTCTGGGACCAAGCTGGGTCATAATGATTTCATAGCATTTCTTTTTGGTTTTTATCATTGAAAAAACTTGAATTGTATATGTAATGGGGGGATTGGCCAATGAATGTCCAGTCCTTAGGACATGTGAAATATCCATGTGGAGGCTTGATGAGCCTATTTCCAGTATGGAAGATAGAGGGGCCCTTTTGCTTAATGATTCAGAGAATGCACTGGAATCCTTTGTTTTCTCTCAATTTACTGAACAGTTACAAAAGTCCTTTAAATTGGCTGATGAGACACAACTGAACAAGCAAAAAAATGCCTGAATTCTTTTTCTCTACCATGATGGTGAGCAAACCAAGAACTTCTGGAAGTCTTTGATTAAAGGGAAAGGTAGCAAGGGCAGAAGTTGCAGTGGCCTGCTATTTGCAGTTTCCTTTCCTCCCAACCCAACTGCCATGTGGTTGTGAATGAATGGTGATGCTCTTTCTTTTTTTCTACTGTGTTTCATTCTTTCTTAATCTTTGATGAAGAAATATCAGAGGTAGAATAAAAGAGGCCATGACCTTGTGAGTTTTAGATGATCCAAAGAACTGTCCAAGTTCCTCTCAGCAACCAGAACAGATAGCAAGACTAGCCAGGCTCAGTGAGTAGACAGCCCTGAAGAACTTCATCTGCTTCTCTTCTAACTTTTTGGGATCTGACCTTTAATATGTAGGTCATGAATTAATTTTGAACATAATGTGTTATAAGGTATAATGTTGGTCTAAACTTAATTTTGCAAAAATACTTTTCAATTTTACTCCAAAAATCTTTATAAAATAAAATATTCTTCCCCCAGTCATCTATATTCTAAAGTTTATCAAACAGTTGATTATTGAGTCTGTTTCTGATTTCTTCTTCTCTAGTTTGTTATCCTGATCTATGCTCCATTTTTAACCAGTACCAAATAATTACTACCTAATAGTATGATTTGCATCTAGAATTACTATCTCCCCTTCATTCAATTTTTAAAACTATTCCCCTTGAGATGCATTTTGTTAATCCAAATGAATTTTATTATTTTGACTAGATTTATCAAAAATCTTCCTGGTAGCTTGATTAGAATAGCATTAAATCTATACATTAATTTAGGTAGTAGCTTAAAAAAAACAATTTTGGCATGTGAGGCAGCTGGTGGTGCCATAGTAAACAGAATGTTGGACTTGGAGTCAGGAAAATCTGAATTCAAATCCAGCCTCAGACACTCAGTGACTGTGTGACCCTGAATTGGTCACTTCAACGCCTCACCTCTGTTTCTTTATCTGTGAAATGTGGATAATAATAGCACCTGTTTACAGGGTTGCTGTGGAGATTGAATGAGAAAAGATTTGTAACTTTCTCAACCTTAAAGTGCAATCTAAAAGTTAGTTATTATGGTCCAGACATGAGCAGTGAATATCCCTCTGGCCATTTAAGTATTCCTTTAAAGGAGTATTCTGTACTTGTCTCTATAAAACTTTTGAATGTGCCTTGGTAGCCTCCCAGAAATTTCATACATTGTGTAATTATTTTAAATAAAACTCCTGGATTTTCCTATCTTAATGCTGTTGATTTTGGAGGCTCATTTTATATTCTGCTACTTTCCAAAAGTTTGTCTCAGTTTCTGTGCTGATTCTCTGAGATTTTCTAAGTAAACCAATAAGTTGTCACCAAATAAGGATAGTTTTTACTCTCCTTTACGTATGTTGATGCCTTTCATTTCTTTCTTCTGTCACTGCTATTACTAACTTATCTAGAACTACATCAAATTACAGTGGGAAAAATTGGCATCCTTGATTTAGTCCTGTATTTACTGTCTCTTCATTTCATAGAATTCTGGCATATGTATATGTATATATATGTATGTATGTGTGTATATATACATACATATGTGTGTATGTATGTATATGTGCGTATACACATTTCAGTGATGTCCAACACTTCATGACCCCACTTGGGTTTTCTTGGTAAAGATACTGGAGTGGTTTGCCATTTCCTTTTCCAGCTCATTTTACAGATGAGGACACTGAGGCAAACAGGGTTAAGTGACTTGCCCAGGGTCACACAGCTACTAAGTATCTGAGGCCGGATTTGAACTTGTGAAGATGAGTCTTCTGACTCTAGGCCCAGTGCTCTGTGCATTGTGATGCCACCTAGTGCCCCATACATACATTTATTTGTTAGTTTTTTAAAGATCCTCTGCTTTGTAAAATTTTTAGCTTAAGTAATTCTCTGGTTTCAAAGGCTTTTTCTGAACCTACTGATATAATCACATGATTTGGGGTGTTTTTATTTTATTGTTTATTTGTTCTCCTAATGTCAAACCATCTTTACAACAGTTGTATGAATTCATTTTGATCATAATGAATTTTTGGTATATTTTATTGTAGTCTTTTTGTCAAGACCTTATTTAAAATTTTTAAATTGAAATCATTGCCATAATTCACAATCTTTACTTTATTCCTTCCTGGCTTAACTATTAGAACTATGTTTTTCTCCCCATTAAAAGAATTTGATAAAGTATTTTCTTTCTCAGTATTTACAAAATAGTATTGTAGTACGACTCTCAGTTGTTCTGAATATAATTTTTCATCTGGAGACTTCTTTATCTGTATTCCTGAAATTCTAGTATCTAGTCTTATTATCAATGTTCTCTTTCACTTAATTATTCATTGTTTCTGTGGTTAATTATTTGAACCACTCATTACTCATAATGTCATTATTAAATGTCCATGTAGGTCTATATCTTTGGCTTTTTCCCCCTGTAAAATTGCTATTTTTATTAGGATATGGCTTGTAAAGAGTGTGTTTACAGTATTTCTGCCTTTTAAATTTATTTATAATTTTTCTGGCTTTTCACATTTATTTTTATGAAGGTACCATGGGTTACTAAAAAAAGTTTATTACATAATGTTGCTATTGAGAAAATGCCATGTCAGTTCTAAAACTTCCAAAAGTTTGCACATTTCTCTGTAGTCTTTTTATAGCCTTTTAGTTAAGAGTTATAGTTTTACTAGCATTATAACTTTGTAGAACAAATTTTGGTAGTGTTTTTATTTTCCCACCAGTACAATTAAGGTAAGGACTCAGGCCAGTGAACCCTATATTCTATAATGGGAAAATGTTGAGGACACCTTGCAGACTTGTGGATAATTTTTTTAGAAGGACCGAAAAGATAGAAACAAAAATTGATAAAACCTCAAGGAGAATATAAAACTCTCTTCAGACAGTGAGGTGGGACAGTAGATAAAGTGCTGGACCTGGAGTCAGGAAGACTTGAGTTCAAATCCAGTCTTAGATACTAGCTAAGTAATTCTGGGCAAGTCACTTCTCTGTCTCCCTCAGTTTCTTCAACTGCAAAATGGGCATAATAAAACCACCTGCTTCCCATGGTTGTTGTGAGGATAAAAAGAGATATTTGTAAAGCACTCAGCGCATTGCCTGATACATTTGTAGGTGCTTGACAAATGTTTATTCCCTCTCCTTCTCCCCTTCCCAAATATCACAATATGAATGAAATTGAATCGACAGTGCCTGGTGAAAGTCAGAATCATGTGTATTCTTTAGAGAGCATGGAACAATAACAAGAGACTCCAGAATGGTTCAAAAGAGAAATTAAAAGCCGCAAGAGAAGAAATTAGGTTTGACTATATGTCAGAAACTAGAGCTCTTAATGCAGAATTATAAAATACAATTAGCACATTAGAAAAAAATTTAAACTATATTAATCTATCTAATTAAATATAATTTAATTAAAAGAGAGATTAACAGATTTGGGACATAAAAATAATGAAGTAGAGGAAAATTTGCAGATGAGAATCAAACGATGACAACATTAAAATAACAAATATATTCTGAACAAACCAAAATGATTGACTTTGAAGACAGAATGCATAGAAATAACTCAAGGATAATAAGTCTCCCAAAATAATGATAAATCAAAAAGCCTGAGTACCATAATGCAGGAAATAATATGAGAAGACTTTCCAGAATCTCAGACCACAAATCATTGTTTGAAAGAAGGTACAAAACATTGCCAGAAAAAAAGATCTGCACTTCAGATTTCAGATATGTAGTAGTTAAATTTAAAAGTTTCAAAGATAATTTATAAATTTTACAGACTGCCAAAAATTCTTTCAAATATTAGTAAAAGAAAATGTGAATAGTTAAGGTTATTCCACAGTCACAATAAACACCAAAATCAAAATTGAATACCATGTATTTATAATGACCAAACTTGACACCAAAGAAGGAATAGAAGTATATATACTTTGCTATCTTCTTTGCAGAGCTGGGGGGTGGGGATGGTGAGGGAAGTGGAATAAAACCTAAAACTATTGTACTTAATTAATTTGTTAGTTTGTTTTGCTGAGTTTCTCTTTTGCCTACTATTTTTTAAAAGTTGTTGCTATAAGGCATGCATAGTTTTGGGGGTTGGGGAGACTGGAAGAATAATCTGGAAAATGAAGGCAATGTAAAAAATAGATAACAACAAAATTTAAAAAAGAAAATTAATAAAAATAAGAAGTTGAGGAGGAGGGAGGGAGGGAGGGATGTTTAGGGAAAGAGAAGTGACAAAAGAAGAGAAGAAATAGATAATGAAAGAAGGAAAAGGAAATCATTAATTTAAGTACAATCCAAGAATATGGAAAAGAGTAGAGAAAAGGGAGTGGGGAAGGGAGAGAAAGCCAACTAGTGTAATTAGTTTCCAAGTAGTTTAAGCAAATTTAATCATAGGGACAAAGTAATGACTTAAAAGATGAAATGGACAAACACAATAGCAATACTAAACAAATACGGGGAAACACAAGCCTAACAATCATAACTTTAAACATGAATGGATTAAACAATCCATTAAATGAAAAAGAGTGGCAAAATAAATAGGAAAAAAATCCAGAACTTTATTGTATAAAATAAGTACATCTAAAAAGTAAGACCACATATAGAATCAAACTTTAGATTGCATTAGATGATTTTTAAAAAGCAGAAGTTGGAATCAGGCCATCAAACAAAGCAAAAATAAAAAGTCAGTCCCAACAAGGAGATTATATTGTGCTTAAAGGAATGATAAACAATGAACTAGTAGATGTATTAAGCATGTTTATGCCAAATGACATAGCATGTAAAATTCATTAAGAATAAAAGAAATAACTGAATTGCAAAAAAATAATAAATGAGTGGGGTGGGGAGAGCTCAGATGGATTTAAATCTCCTTTCCTTCAAGATCTACACAATATCCTCACCCAAGTCCTCCTCTCTCCCTCTCTCCTCCTTTCCTTCATCTGGCTAAGCAGCATCAATGCTGTCCCCTTCTTGTAAGGTGGTGAATGCAGAGGCATTCTAGCAGAGTACCGGAAATCTTGGGATGTCCTTGTGCTTGGAGTACCATGTTTTTGGCCCACCTGATTATTTCTCTAGTTTCTTCACCTCATTCACATGGCTAGGCATAGTCCGTGTCTGCTGCTTTCTATTGGGTGGGGAATGCAGGAAGGGAGTATTTGGACAATCACTGAGAAGCAAAGGATCCAAAGATGGGTCCTTCACCAGCCCATGAGTTTGCTGGTCTTCCAGCCATAAGTTGTGTAGGGGCCCTATTTGAATGCTCAAAATAATTCAAATTGTCCAGTGTTAATTCACAAAGAACTTTATCTTGTCAGTGATTCTGTTTTCTCTTCTGTGAATATAATAATAGTAATGACAACTTTTATATGGTGCTTTAAGGTTTGTAAAGCCACTTGGATAATCCATTAACTCATGTGATCTGAACAAAAGCCCTGTGAGGTAGGTACCATTATCTCCCCCACTTTAATGATGAAGAAACTGAGGCAAAAAAACATTAAATGCCTTGCCCATGTTACATGAGTGGTAAGTGTCTAAATCAGGATTTGAACTCAAATATTCCTGACTCCGCTGCCTAACAATCAATCCACTATGGCTTTATTTTACATTTAGCACAAGATGGGTCAAGAAAGTGTGTGTATGTGTGTATTATATTATGTACATATGTACATATATACATATATCTTCAATGTGCATTTGTTCCTACAGAGGGCCTTGATATAGCTTTGTAACTTCTCCAATCTTGACTCAGTTCACCAAAAGAGGATGTCTCAAGGCATCTTGCGGATGTTGATTGGCCACTTATACTCCCAAACCCATAATCTGGCATCTATCTTCTGCAAGGTGTGGACTCTCCAATTCTTGATTAACAGAGTCTATGTTTTACCTGAATGCTGCTTCACTGGACAGTAGTTCCATCTTAGCACTGACACTGTTGAATCATGAACTGTGCGATGTCAACGTGTGGGCTAGTTAGGAAATATGAAACACTATATCTTCCCAACCAGAGACTTCCAGGATGTGTGCTGTTGCTGATCACACTATGGCATTTACTCTGAAAGATATTTGATGAGAGGAGTAGGAAAGGAAGTCTAGAGGATTTCGTTTAGGACTTATCATTTTTTCCCTTTATGGACTTGCAGCTGACCACAAGAACTTTTTGCCTTGCTAGAACTGGAAACTATATGAAGTTATCATTGTAGAGTAGTTTTATTTAGGTTCTGAGGATGAAACATTTGTTCCTGTGGAATAAGAATATTACCTTTTCCAGTTTCCCCCAAATGGAGGTCCTTTGTGCATACTTGCCATTTCTGTCTCTTAATGATAAAAACAGCCCCTGACCACCTCTTTACAATGCCTCAACAGAGTATACAGGTGACGCTGGGTTCTTGAAGTTAGTGTAGTGGACCACAAGGTCCTCTCCAGGCTGCATTCCTGATTCTCCAGACTTTCTCTACTATGCCAATAAGTATCTGAAGCCAGATTTGAACTCAGGTCTTCCCGATCCCAGGGCTGGCACTCTATCCAGCTACTGCATCACCTAGATTGACCTCAGAAGGGTCCCCTGTAGTTTCTCAAAATTAGAGAATTTAAAAAGATGAGACTTTAGTGATCATCTAGGACAAAATGCTTCATTTCACAGAGGTGATTTAATCAGATTTTAAGTGATTTGCTCAAACTCTTGGAGTTAATGAGTGACCATCAGTCAGTCAGTCAATAAACATTTATTAAGTGCCAGAGGGCTGCTAGATGGCATAGTGGATAGAGTGCCAGGCCTGGAGTCAGGAAGATCTAAGTTTAAATCCAGCCTCAGACACTCACTAGCTGTGTGATTCTGAGCAAGTCACTTAAAGCTGTTTGCCTCAGTTTTCTCATCTGTAAAGTAAGCTGGAGAAGAAAATGGGAAACCACTCCAGTATCTTTGATAAAACAAAACAAAAACCAAAAAAATTCAAATAGGGTCACAGAGAGTTGGTCACAACTGAAATAAAAAGAAGTTCCTCCTAGTGGCAGAGGAAGACCAGAACTCAAGTGTCCTGTTTAATAGTCCCCTACAATTTCTGCTTTGTCAGTGTATCACTTCTTCAAGTGGTCCATTGGAAGCTCAAGTTGGCTCCTGACTTCCAAGAGATCTCCCAATTGAACGAATTGATTCCAGGGCCTGAAACTTATAACCCACGAGGTTGTCTTCAGGATACAGTGAGATTCCATTTTGATTCAGAGTTTCTGGCTCTCGAGTCAAATAATAATAGCTGGCATTTAAAGAGAACTTTAACATTTGTAAAATGTTTTTTATGTATTTTATCTCATTTTAGCCTGACAGCAACCTTCTAGGACAGCTATCTTGGGTATTATTAGCCCCACAAAAACAACTTTATTGATTTTTTTAGTAAAGAAATCCATTTATCAAAATCATAGTAAAACAAATCAGATAAAGTATACATAGGAGAATATTTACCAGACAATGCAGAGGGAAGGGGCTCTCCCATAGGGAGTGAAGTAACTCAGTTCAACCAAAAGAGAATCCTAGTTCTGACCCAAGTGAAGCTATCCCAAGTCTCTAGTATAGTAAGCTGGGAATAGAAACATGATGGAGACTGTCATCTCTTTTCATGTCTTCCCCAGAAGTTTTTCCTTTAGCAACTTGAAGTGGGCTTGGTTTCTTCTATGTTCTCTATAAAAGCTTGGAGCCAGAAGCAATTCAGAGCTTGAAGTGGACTCCAAGACCTTCTAAAGAACAAAAGAGCCCTCTTCCCTTTCACTTCACCAATTCTGCCTCCCCACCTCATCCGGGGCAGGACATCCATCTCAACCAATGAGAAGAGAGTCCCATACCAATGGGAATTGGAATAAGCAACTTTATTAACAAACATTTATTCCCTCTCCCTCCGACTTATTACCCTCAATTAAACAGAAAGAAAAAAGGCCTCATAACAAATCTGCACAGTCAAGCAAAACAAATTCCCTATTTAGCCATGACCAAAAATGGGAGTCTCATCCTGCATTTTGAGTTCACCACCTCTATTTTTCTCTTCAGTCGAGATATCTCAGTTAAGAATCTTCAAATAATTGTTTCTTTAATATTTTATGAGCAGCAAGGGTGTTTCCCCCAAAAAATTATAATCTTGTTTACAAACAAATTTGGACCTTATCTTGACTCTTAATTTTTGACACTAGTCCCATGAGTATTAGCTTTTCTCAGAACCAATATGTATCAATATCAATATCAAATCAATATGTATATCTGACCAAGCAATCTATAGGTATGACAAACAATAGTTCTAGCTGTGTTCAGGGTCCAGGAAAATCTCCATCCCACCCCTGAATGAATTTCCATTTCCCAAAGTTAACTTTTTAGAATGTAGCTTCTTATATATCAAAACTACATTCCTCTTTCCCCCATTATATACATCATTTTTATGCCCATCTAAGTCACAGTTTAATAAATCACACTCAAGTCAAGACATCATCCTTGTGATGCCGTTGGTCCTCTTCAAAAATTAAGGGTGAACAATAATCTGTGAGGAGTAGTAGCTTCTTCTTCTTCTTCTTCTTCTTCTTCTTCTTCTTCTTCTTCTTCTTCTTCTTCTTCTTCTTCTTCTTCTTCTTCTTCTTCTTCTTCTTCTTCTCCTCCTCCTCCTCCTCCTCCTCCTCCTCCTTCTCCTTCTCCTTCTCCTTCTCCTTCTCCTTCTTCTCCCTTCACCACACATGGTCGCTCTATCCATGTATGGAGTCATACCCTTACATGTGGGTGTTCTGTCTGAAGGAATATTATTTTACATCATTTATGTTTTATGAAATATCTTAGGGTTTGGGGTTTAGATTTTTTAAGTTCCTATTTATTTATTTTATCATTTTTCCCAAAACATTGGACAATTAACTCTTTGTCTTCTGCAGTTTTCATTTATGATTTCTTGAAATATAGCTCTGAAAAAAACAGGCTTTGAAAAAGCCCATTGGGATTCAAATGGAACTACTTGACTAAGCCTTTAAACCTGAATCACTCTGGCTTTCATTGAATGGACAATATTAGGTCTTGGCCCAAGCATTTTTTGCTCACTGTTTGGGCTTTGATGGCTTAAAGTGAGTTTAATAGCATTTGGTTTCTGTTCTGGCCAGAAATTCTGAGGGTCTTGCCTTCCCAGATCGATTCCTTTTGATAGCAAACCAGGCCATTATTTATCTCAATTCCTACCTCGTCCTTAAATCATTGAATGGACATTGCCACAGAGAAGCTGAGAACTGGGAAAGACCTTAGTTTAAAAAGGCCAAGGTCACCCACTGCATCGTGGGCCATCATCTTAACTTTTGTCTTGCCACTGGACTCCGATGACCCTGGAGGAAAGAATGAAGCTGACAACTTTGTGTAGCTCTGCCTCACTTCAGTCCAATTCATGCGCAGCTCAAGACATCACCCTCATGATGCCATTGGTCCTCTTTCAGTATAAAGGAACAGCAACAACAACAGCTAGAACTGGCTACAGCTTTCAAACTCTAAGACTAAGATGCTCACTTTCTTTTCCTAAGACACTCAGAAAGGGTGAAGATCTTGTTCACTCCTAGGATGGGTGCTATGAACTGAGCTGGCGAGGGAGGTAGGACTACCTTCATTTGATATTCCCTTTTACCCTGTGACCCAAAGAAATGGGCTGGGGGTGGGGGTTGTTTTGGTCTTGCATTTCCCTTTTCATTTTTAGGCCAGGTAGTAGATTACCCACTGGACCCAGCCTTGGCAAGCTTGGAGCCAGGATTCCAGTATGGATATACAATCAGCCCGACAGGGAAGCCCTGAGAAACCACAATGGTGGGACTCATGTCCAACATGGGCTTTGGACTTAGAATTTAGCCATTTATTAAATGAAACCTCAAGCAGAATGGCCCACCTAATTAAAATTTTTCTTATCTCTGTCTGTGCCTTTCTGTCTTTGTCACTCTCGCTTTCTCTCAGAGCAGAGACATTTTAGTCTGGCCTCAATAGCATCTGTTCTTTGTTTCATAGCACACAGTGGGTGCTTGGTAAATGCTTGATGAAATAAATGCTAGTTACTAGAAAATACTCCCCACTTTCTCAGGGTTGTTGTGAGGAGAGTATGAAATGCTAATTGTATAGTGCTATATAAATGTTAGCTATTGTCGGCATTATCATTACTGCCAATCTACTGCTGTCCCTCTCTTTCTCTGAGCCAGGATGCTCCTTAGAGGACAGAAATATCATTAATCACTTGGCTTCCTATCAAAGCCTTGCTAGGAGCTGCCAGCACTTGTCCTGAGGATTATTTTTAGCTATTCAGAAATACCCTTGAGGAAAGGTTGTCACCTTTACAGGGGAAAGGGCAAGTAAAATACCTTTGAGAAGGAGGCAGGGTGAATTTCTGTCCCTTTGGATTTTCCTTCTCTCTCCAAGCAGAGAAGTGTAGAATTCATCTCTGGCAGGCTTGTGCCCATTTTAAGAATTCCCATGCACACTACAGTGAGTCATCAGAGGAGAACTTTAGGGGAGAATCAAAGTCTTCCTGAAGCTAGCAGGGCCGTAACTGGGTAGCACGAGGGTGTAAAGAACAACAGGTACGACAGGTATGTCTGAATCCTTCACATCCTCCCTCAGCTTCTTCCATGTCAGGGGTCTTTTTCTCACTTGTAAAATTAGCAAGAATCAAAAGTCTGCTTTCTTTGATCCATGTTAATGGAAGGAAGCTACTAAACAGATGACACAAGCCACCAATTAGGAAAAATTCCTTCATAGCTTTGGCATGCAAGCTATGGATTTTTTGCATTAACCCACCTTGTTAAATAATAGGGAGCATAAGATATTATTAATTAATTAATTGGCATTTCTTGAATATACAATAACCAATGATGGAATATGTGGTAGAGAAGCCAATAATCCAGTCCCATGATGAGTGGCATTGCCCACGGATAAATTGAACACCAATGAACAAATGTGTCTTCTTTGTTCTACCAGAGAGAGTTTTAATTTTTAAAAACTTTGTGAAGGGGAACAGTGAATCATTAATTAGAGGAGAAATTCTGTGAAAAATAGAAGGGGAAACATGGTGTAATGGATGGAGGGACAGCCTTAGAATCGAGGAACATCTAGGTTACAGTTTTTCCTCTACTACAGTGGTTCTCAAAATGTGGTCCAGGGATTCTCTAGAGGTTCTCAAGACCCTTACATCAAAACAACTTTTGCAATACTACGACACTTTCATAATTATAATACTACTAATGATAGCTAATTTTTTCTATGTCACTTACTGTGTTCCGGGCACTGTGCTAAGCACCTTAAAATTATCTCATTTGACCCTTGAAATAACTCTGGAAGATAGGTGTTATTATGTCTCCATTTTGCAGATGAAGAAACTGAGGTAAACAGAGGTTAAGTGACTTACCCAGGGTCACATAGTTAATAATTATCTAAGAGTGTAAAAAGGTGAGGGGTGGTGTCAAAATGGCATAGTGACAGGAAATTTTTGCTTAGCTTTGCGTGTGTCTTCCATGACAACCTAGAAAATGCATCAGTCTGAATTCTGTTTGGAAAAGCCAAGAATATATTGTAGTGAGTTAATGTTGCAGCCTGTGAAAGCTTAGAAAGACAACTTACTTGGAAAGTGGATCACAGGGAAATAATTTAAGAATCACTTGACTATCTGAAAGCCATGAACAACAAAAAAAGCCTAGAAATCATACAAAAGAAAGCAGTCAAGATATCTTAGAATCAGGGAAAAGTAGAAATTGAAAGAATTCACCAGTCATCTCCTGAAAGAAACCCTAAAATGAAAACTACCAGGAATATTATAATCAAAGTCTAGAGCACTGGGGTCAATGGGAAAATACTAAAAGCAGCCAGGAAGCAACCAATCAAATACCAAAGAGACAGTCAAGAAAAATTGAGATTTATCACCTACCACCATAAAGGAAAAAAAGGCTTGGGATAGTATATTCCTGGAGGCAAAGGGTCTAGGGTTAGAGCCAACAATAATCTAACGCAGAAAAAATGATTATAATGTTATAGGAAGAAAAATGGATATTTAATGAAATAGACAACATTCAAACATTCTTGATGAAAATACCAAAGGTGAATATAAAATTTGACATTCAAATGCAGTACTCAAGAAAATCATAAATAGGTAAACATGAGTCAGAAATCATAAGGGACTAAACACAATTAAATTGTTTACATTCTTCTATGGGAAATATGATATACGTAACCCCTCAAAATGTTAAAATCACTAGGAGTCTTAGAGGCAGTTTAGTTGGACAGAGTCTGAGTTTGATTCCATTATGTTCAGATGTTATGTTCTATTATGTTCTCAAAAGAATAATGGAAAGGTAGAGAGGAAGAATGCACTTGGAGAAGGATAAAGGTAGAGGAAGAATGAGAAAAATTATCTCATATAAATGGGGCATGCAAGGAATAGTTTATCCAATGTGTGTGTGGGAGGGGAGCAATACTTGAACCTTACTCTTATCTGAACTGGAACAAGGGAGGAAGAATACACATACAAATGCAGTTGGGTACAGACACTCATCTGACACAACAAGGAAGTAGGAGGAAAAGGGGTTAAGACAAAGTTGAGGGGATAAAAGGGAGAGTAATTTAAGAGAGACAGAAGCAAAAACATGCTTTTAAAGAGAGGACAATTTTGAGAGAGAGAGAGACAGAGAGAGACACACAGAGAGAGAGATATGTAAAAGAGAATAAAGATAAGAGAATAAGATGCCTATCAATTGGAGAGTGACCAAACCAATTAAAGCTATATAAATGTATACCAGCCACATAGTAGACATTTAATAAGCATTTACTGAGTAACTGAATTTAATGGAATGCTATTGTGCTCTATGAAATGATAAAAGGAATGGTTCCCCAAAAACCTGGGAAGATCTATATAAATTGATGCAAAGTGAAGCGATCAAAACCAGGAGAATGATTTATACAATAACAACAATATTGTAAAGGCAAACAACTTTGAAAGACTTAAGAATTCTGATCAATGTAATGATCAATCACAGCTCCAAAGGACTCATGATGAAAACATTCTATCCACCTCCACAGAGAGAGCTGATGGAGTGCAGATTGAAGTATGTTTTCTTTCTCTTTCTCTCTCTCTCTCTCTCTCTCTCAAAATTGTCCTCTCTTTAAGAGCATGTTTTTGCTTCTGTCTCTCTTAAATTACTCTCCCCTTTATACCCTCAACTTTGTCTTAACCGCTTTTCCTCCTACTTCCTTGGTGTGTAAGATGAGTGTCTGTACCCAACTGCATTTGTCTTTCCATCAAGTCTTTCCAGGTTTTTCTGAAACTATATTGTTCATCATTTCTTACAGTATTCTATCACAATCATACACCACAACTTGTTCAGCCATTCCCCAATTGCTGGGGAATTTCCAATTCTTTGCTACCACAAAAAGAGCTGCTGTAAATATTTTGTACATATAAGTCCTTTTCCTTTTTTAAAAAATCTCTTTGGGATATAGACCTAGTAGTGGTACTGCTAGGTCAAAGGGTATACACAAAGGTTATGCCTTTGGGCATAGTTCCAAGAGGATATTTGGACATAGGTTGTCTGAATCCAAATCCAGTCCTCTTGGAACTGTATCACACTGCCACCTGTATTCCCTGACGTTTGGGAAAAAACAGACGGTCATTGCTTTCTATTGCTATAGGACTATGTGAGAGCCCTGTCAAATGGTATTTTGCCCATCCGGTGGTTAGCAAACTCCTTCCCTGGTCCATGTGACTCAGCATTTCTGTCTACTGAAATGAAACCACTTCTCCACTGCAATCACTCTATGATCATCCAAACCTATCTCCCTGAGACATATCTCTCTCTACTCCCTAATCCCTTTAGCCTCTTTTTCTGTTTTGGAACCCCTATTCTGCTGTTGACATACCTCCCTTCATGCTAGATCACTTCTCGTACACCAGTTGCATCTTCTGTCCTGATGTCCTCCATGAGACACTGCATTCCTGATCAGCCTTGCCAGTATGATGTGCCCCTTCTCTCATGCCCTCAATATACTGGCTTTGGATGGAGTCCTCACATTCCTTGCTCCTCGTTACCAATTTTTCACCTTCCCCAAAAGCTCCAGTCCCTCTTTATCTCCCTGTACTCCCAATCCATATTGTTTCTCTGGAATCACTTTCCTCCCTTCATAGTCTTCACTGTACAGTTGACCCTTTCAACTATAGTGTTCTCTAGCATTGAATCTTTCCTGTTTTATCCCACCAAGACACATGTCTTGCTTAATCTCCATCATCCTCTTTCTCCAGTCCTGCTCTTGTGTCATTAGATAAAGTCACGCAAATACACCAATGAGTCAACTATGAATTTATATCATCTGATCTCACTTGTTCCTAACTGCCATGTATGAAATGCTTTGATTCTTCTATGATTGGTTCTATCATCCATTTCCTTCAAAGTGCTTCAGACCTCCTTTCTCCTCAGTCTCCTATAGTACCATTCATATCTCTCTACAACTCTCCCCTTCCCCCTACCTTTGACACTTACTGAGTGTGGACAAGTCACTTAACCTTTTAGTATCCTAGGCTATCTACCTCCAGAGGATAAAAAACTGGTGGAATCTGAATGCAGATCAAAGGATACTATTTTTTACTTTCCTTATTTTTCTGTGTGTATTTTTTGTCAGTGTTTTCTTTCACAACATGACTAATGTAGAAATATGTTTTGCATTACTGCACATGTATAGCCCATGTCAAATTGCCTGCCTCCTAAATGAAAGGGGAAGGAAAAGAATTTGGAACTCAAAATTTAAAAAAAGAAGAATGTTAAAAATTGCTCTGGACTAATTACATGTAATTGGAAAAAATAAATTACTCACTTTTTAAAATCATCTCTTTTAATATTTATGACCTTAGGCAAGTCACAGCCCCTTTGGACCTAACTTTGCTCCACTGTAAAATGAAGTGCTTGACCAGATGGCCTCTGGGGTTCCATCCATCTCCAGTTCTCCATGTGACCTTTGTAATCCTATGCTCCTAAGAGGTTGATTTAACATGGCAATCAGGTTAGGCATCTGAGTAAGTGAATATCTGGTGATTAGGCCAATTTCTTTGCCTTATTCAATATTGTAAAGGTTGATACACACCTAGAAGTTACCTTCATATGGTTCTTGAACATGAATCCTGCCATGCTCCTGGTAACTGAGACCATGCTCATGGAAGTTCTAATAGGTCTCCAGCTGAGACCCTGGTCCTAGAGGGAGTCTGGTGATAAGAGGCTTAGTATTGGATGATTTGCCTTCATTTCCCATTGCAAAATTCAGTCCTTGAAGATTGACAAGGTCATTTTCACTACAGTATCCATCCAAGAGAAGCATTGAAAAAAACTCCAAGAGCTACAAGAATGAATGGGATTCAGTAACAAGAGGTTTGCCCTCAAGTGCTACCCTTAATGACTTCTCTTGAGGCTCTTCCAGTTGCTCACTTTGAGACTCTTTACCTCTCCCACAATCAACAATCCTTTTTCTGCCATGCTGTAGGTATTGTGTTCAGAATAGAAGTATATAATTATAACCCACCCAGCCTCCCAAACTTATCTCCCCAACCTAGCACTCATAGTTTGTAGGCTGGCTCTACAGTTGGTGGCTATTCTCACAGGCTCCAAGGGAAATCTGTGCTTCAGGGCTCTTACAATTCCAGATCATAAGCCTGACTTGTGTGCTTCCCATAGGTTCAAAGACAGCCCCAAAAGACCCATGATGGAAAAAGCTATGCACATCCAGAGAAAGAATTATGGAGTTTGAATACAGATAGAAGCAAACTATTTGCTCTCTTTTTTTCCTTCTTTTTTGGTTTCGTTTCTCCTTTCTCATGATTCATTCCATTGGTTATAATTCTTCTTTGCAACAGGACTATTATGCAAATAAGTTCAATGTGAAGGAAAATATAGAACCTACATTGGATTACATATCGTGGGGGGGAAGAGGGGAGGAGAGGGAGGGAGAAAAAATTCAGAACCCAAAAACCTGTGGAACAGAATGTTGCAAACAAGCTAAAAATAAAAAAAAAAATTAAAAAAATCAACCAGTATACACAATTGTTGTCATTCAGTCATTCAGTTATTTGTTGTGTCTGACTCTTCATAATTCCATACCTCTGTCTATGAGGTTTTCTTGGCAAAGATACTGAATTGATTTGCCAGTTCCTTTTCCAGTGGATCACCTTTTGCCACACTTTCCATTATGACATGTCCATCTTGGGTAACCCTCAACAACATAGGTTCATAGTTTCATTGAGCTATGCAAACCCCTCCAGGAGAGGAGTAGACACAATTAAATCATAGCAAAAACACTGACAAAGATGGAATGGTAAAAATAGTAGCCATGAAGCATTGCTCCCTGGAAACCTAGGACATATTATCCCATAGAAAAAAATAATAAAATTCATTAGGAGGAACAAAAATTCAGAAATCTCAGGAAAGTTTAGGAAATAAAATAGGGGAAAAGAGAGCCTAGCAGTAGTGGATCTCAAATTATACTACAAAGAGGGAATCCCCAAAACTATTGGGTACTGGTTAAAAATTTTAAAAAGTTGGTCAGTAGAGCAAATTAGGTACACAATATGCAGACACAAACAAACATAGTAGTATAGAATTCAAATATTGGGGAAAGGACTCACTATTCAGCTAAAACTACTGGGAAAACTCTAAGGCAACTTGGCAGAAATTAGGTTGAGACCAAGACTTTACACCATATAATATTACAAATTGAAACCTGGCTTAGTTATGAAAGGTCACATCATAAGTAAATTAGAGAAGCAAGGAACAAAATGCCTTTTAAAACAATGGATAAGAAAAGTGTTCGAGATAGGAGTAGAAAGGATCACAGTAGACAAAATGACAATTTTTCTACATAAATGTATAGAAATGTTTTGCACAAAGAAAATCAGTGCAGTTAAAATTAGAAGGTTAACAGTTAAATGTGGGGGGATCTTTGCAGCAAGTTTCTCTGCTATCCAAGATATGTAAGGAATTGATTAAAATATGTAAGAACAAAAGCCAGTCCCCAATAGATAAATGGTCAAAGGATATGAACAGACAGTTCTCAAGGGAAGATATTCAAGCTATGAATAGTCACAAGAGAAAATGCTTCAAATCACTAACTAAAGAAACAGAAATTATAGCAACTTTGAGGTTCCAACTCATACCCATCATGTGATCATAGGACCATAAATTCAGGGCTAAAAAGGACCTTAAAGTCCAACCCCCTCAGTCACAGATTATGAAACTGAAACAAATTGGTTAGCCAGGATCACACAGAGAATAAGTATCTGAGGTAGGATTTGCAATCTGGGCTCCATGACTCAAAATCAATTCCTTATCCACTGTACCTTGCTACTGACTGGCAAAGAGAATGAGATGGAAGACTGGCCAATGGGAGGCAAGACTTTATAAGTATGTTTAGTGAGCAATCACCCACCCACCCCACTTCCAAGTATATGCTGGTATTCTGTGACTGTTTCCCGTCTGCTTACTGAATGTTGAAGAAGGACTTTTCAGTTGGTTCTTAAGCTTGAACTGAACCAAGGTCACAATAACTTAATCTTGTTGTCTTTCCTGCCTGGCTTTGTTTAACTGAAGAGGCAAGGATACTGTAAGTCTCGAGGTGGAGTTAAGAGAGAAAGAAAGCTACTGCCAGCTACCTACTCTCTCCATTCTGGTTGACAGGAGGTCACAAACATATGGCACTGATGTTGCTTCTGTCCAAGTTGTGGCTATTTTTTTTTCCTTGGGGTTAAGAAATATTGGAAATGGAATGGACCAGGCTACAACTTTGTGAGCTTTCTAAAGTCAAGACAGTGAGTTTCCAGAGGTCCATTATCAGGAGTCCATGACAGGGTTTGCAGGCCTGGTGAGGAGTAAAGCTTGGAGTGACCTCTCTGCTCCAGTGGTGTGGCAGATCAAAGGCGGCCAAAAGTAATAACTTGTTCATCAGCTGTACCACATTTAGAAGTGAACTTGATAGAAATGAATGTTTTGTAGCAATGCTTTTCATTTTGAGCCCATTTCCTCAGAAATCACTGTTGTATAGGAAAGCGAGTGTCCCTAGGTGTTGGGGAAAATATTATATGTATATTCTTGCTACTTCTCAGTAAATATACCTTGATAAAAACTATTTTGTGTTAATTGCTTAAATGATATTGGTAAACTAATTATTGATGAGATATTAGGGGAAAATATGGAGGAATGGGGGCTTGAGCTGATGTTAGAAAGGTACTCCCCCTGGTAGATGTTCTCTGGGGGACTCAACTCATCAGCTTGAGTGGGAGATAGGATGAGGAACTACAGGGTGTAAGTGGGCTCCAAAGGCAATAAAGGAAAAGGGACTATAGTAAAACAGGTACGCTAATGTCCTATTGAGAAAACATCAATACAATGACCAGCTTCCATTCCAAAGGACCAATGATGCACCGTGCTACCCACCTCCTGACGAAGAGGTGATGGATTCAGCATATGGAGTAAGACCTATACTTTTGGACCTGAGCAATTTGAGAATTTGTTTTTCTTGACTATGTATATGTGTTTTGATTTTCAATTGGGAGGGCTCAAGGAGGGAAAGAAGAGATAGTAATAATGTTGCCCCCCAAAAAAGTGAAGAGAAGAAAGGACAAAAGGACATAGACAAGTGTGATAACCTTGAAAGTTACATTTAGAGTTTATTATGTATTTGAAAATAAAAGCACGTGATATGTAATAGAGATTCACAAATTCATACACAACCCTCTTTTATGTTCTACTGTATGTGGGAATACTGTATTTACTGTGTATTAAGTTCAGAATAAAAGATATATAGGTATAAACCAGAAATTTGAGTTGTTATTGCTACAGGGGGAAAAAGCAGCCTGACCTTTTGTTTCTAGTGATTGGGTCTCTTCAAGACGGTCTGTTTTCATTGCTCCTCTAACACCAATGTGCTATGTCATCTTTCTTGCACTTGCATCAGGCTAGTCTATGTTTATCTATGTTCATGCATTTTAATCTGTGTGCTGTCCTTCCCCTGAATTGCAGGCTCTTCATGTGCAGAAAGAAGATCATCTCCAGCTTTCATTTTTCACAGGACTCAGCAAAAGGCAAGTTATTTACATGAGAATTTCTATGTTTCTTTTGGTCCCAGTCAAGGAGAATGGTTAAAGAAGGCAGGTTACCAATTCCTCAAACCTTAAATCCTTGGTCACTAAATGGTCAAAATTGTCTCTTCCTATCTCTCCTTGTTCTTATGGTTAAAGGATAAATTATTATTCCACTTGGGAATAAGAAACGGATTCTGGGAAGTTCTGAATCCCAACCCTGGAAAAAATTGCATTTGATTGCCTGTTACTTAATATCTGCTCTTTTTTGAGTGGATGTAGAGTCTAGGCTGGCTGAGTTTTTAACCGGTTCAAAATGCTTATAAGCTAGTGTCTGCAATTGCCTTATGGAAAAATGCCAGTAAGTAATTGGAAATTGTGAAGAGGAGTGATTTGCCATAATTCTCGCCTAATTTAGCTCATTCTTTGAAATTTATGACCATTTGCATGCATACTAATCCAAAGTTACCCTCTCTCATGGTATGTTGGCTAGAATGTTAGAATTGGGGTCAGAAAGTCCTGGGTACAAATGTCATCTCAGGTACATAATAGCTGTTTGATCCAGTCAGTTTATTTCTCTGAGCCCTTGCTTCTCCATCTGTAAAGTGGGGAAATAACAGAAGCTTATCTCAATGGGTTATTATGAAGCTTAAATGAGGTCACAAATTTGAGAGATAGAAGGCACACCAGAGGTCAGCTAGTCCAAGCACTTCATTTTCTGGAGGAGAACAATGAGGTGTAGAGGAGGTA
Organism: Trichosurus vulpecula; assembly: GCF_011100635.1. Lineage (NCBI taxonomy): Eukaryota > Metazoa > Chordata > Mammalia > Diprotodontia > Phalangeridae > Trichosurus > Trichosurus vulpecula. The sequence goes on from NC_050578.1 coordinate 140,768,257, forward strand.
AGTATGTTACTGAAGATCACACAGCCAATAGCAAATAATAGATCCAGGATTTGAACCCAACTTCTCTGATACCAAATCCAGCAGTCTTTCCACTATACCTTGCTACCTCTTTTCTGGTATGACACAATCCTTTTTGTCTTCCATCTTGGGTTCTTGGATTGTATGACTTAAATGCTATCTTCCAAAGCCTACGGAAAAGTGTCACTGTGAAAGTTATCTAGTGGAAGAGCGCAACATCTCAGTTGTTCACCAGATGGTGCTCTACTTAAGCCACCAGCCCAGTGGCCCTGTCCATTCTCTCTGGCGCATGCATGTATGGGCTAGTCTTCCTAAAAGATAGTAAATGATCCACAAGAAAGCCTCCACTTGGTTAGCTGTATACTCTATGTTGGACTTCTAGAAAGAGATGAAAGATATTTGCATAGAAATAGAATGATAATAGGATTTTGATCTACATTGATGGAGAAAACACTCACTTTGATCTTATGATCACCAATCCATCTAAGCAGATAAAAGGATAGTCTTTTTAAGGGCCTAAAATAGACACTTCTCCAGGTAGTACATGTCACCTGTAAAAATTAGTGAAACACTACAAATGTTAAAGGATCAATAAATGTGGATTATAATTATTATCTCATTCTCATCTTTTTTAACAAAGTTCAGATAGAAAAATACAAGTCACTATCTTTTAATTGTTTTGTATATTTTATATTCCATAGACATGGATAAAATGACCTTTGTAATTAAAGAAATGCATGAGGATGTAACATCCTCTGTAGGGTCACTAAAAGAGTCCTAGATACAAGTCTAGTACCAGACAGTTGCAACATGGCTGGTGGGAACCTCTTTCTGTTCCTCCATGGTCTTGATTTTCTCTCCTAAATCTCCATATTTTGAAAGCCATTCTTCCCATGTAGCTTGGAGATTATGAGTATTTGGAATGGTGACATCTATTAGAAACATTGTTCCCAAGTTTTATGGGTCAACGTACATGCCAGAAGATTGCAGTTTAGTCTGTGATAATGTCTACTTGACATATTGTCGGCTGGGCTCCTGCGGATGTTGACCATGGGAGGGCTTTGGATTCTATTCTTGGATCTTAGCCATCTCATGGGCTCCATCCAGAGGTAAGTCACTTCCAGTTACATTTGACAATCCAAGGCTAGATAAATGATCAGCCTTGAACACCACTTAATGCAGCGATGGCTTGTTTTAGGTTTTTTTTACCGGGCTACTAAAGAAATATAATGACAAAAATACATGATAGAATGAAATATGGATTTTACTATTACAGTTATCAAGGTTTCCCTAGTATTGTTTGGTGGGGAAGAGGAGATAGAAGGATTTTCTAAAGAAATACATGGTGCAAAGAGTTGAAATGTCCTTTAGGGTACATGTGGCCTTCTATGTTCCTGGGTACAGCCTTTTGACTGAGTCCAAGTTTTACAGAACAAATCGTTTTATTAAGGGGATTTGTTCTGTACAGTTAAGATTCAGTCAAAGGGTGGCCCTTGAGGACCTAGAGGGCCACATGTAGCCTCAAAGCCACAGGTTCCCAACCCCTGCTTTAGGGGCTTAAAGCTTTTTGGGATCAGAAAAGCTATAATTCTATATATATGAGGAATCCCAAGTATAACAGTTCCCTTCCCCAATGGCCTATTGGTATCATAGCTATAATTTCTACAACTTTCCAGAGTTGCTGTGGGCACTGAGAGGTTGTTCACTCTCCTCCAATTGACAGAAGCCAGAAGTGGAATTGAATGAAGGTTTTCCTGTCTTTCCTCTATTGACTACTAATGTAACCCAGGGTAGTAACCCAGGAAAAATGTTTAAACTGCACAGAATCAGATATCTTCTACCAGTATTTTAGAAGCACCATTTACTTTTTTAAATGTGTATTTTCTAATTGCACAGTATTTTTACTCTTCATTAAAGACTAACAGTCTTTTCTAGGAAATATTTCGTTAATTCATTTCAACAAATATATATTAAGGGCCTACTATGTGAAAGGTTCTGTGCCTCAGACCAGAGATAAAAATAGGAAAAACAGTGCATTCCTTGACCTCAAGGAGGTTATGGTTTATCTGTAAAAGTACAATCCAAGTTAGGTATAATGAGGCAAAGGAGACAGACCAAGTAGGAGAGGGAAATAACTTTTATCTAAGGAGATCAGAATAGGCTTCCCACAAGAGGAGGAAGCCACCAAATTTGAGGCATTGAAGGAAGAGGATTTTAATGGGTGTGAGTGAAGAGGAATATCATTTCAGTCATAGAGAAAAGCTTATACATGAAGGGCATCCCATCTCTGTGAATGGAGTACTAGACTTGGAATAAGGAGACACAAATTTAAATCCTGACTCAGATGCTTTCTAAGTTTGTGATCATGGACCACTCATTTAATCTTATGGTACCTCCGTTTTTGCATCTGTATAATGGGATTAATCATCTTTCTACCACCGACCTTACAGAGTTACTCCACTATTTGGCAGCTTCTTTGCCAGTCATTGAAAAAGATTCTAAGCCCTCCATTTTATCCAGTCAAGTCAACAGGTTGACAAATACTTATTCAGTACCAACTGAGCACTGTGCTAAACATTGAAGATACAAAAAAGCAAAGGAGTTCCTGCTCTCCAGGAGCTCACAATCTAATAGGGGAGACACTTTGCAGACAGCTCTGTACAAACAAGATCTATGCCAGATAAAATGGAAATGATCTCGGAGGGGAGGCCTTTACCTTAAGGGGGACTGAGAGAGGCTTTTTGCAGAAGGTGGGATATTAGCTGACATTTGAAGGAAGCCAGGGAAACCAGGGAATGGAGAAAAGGAGAGAAAGCATTCCAGGCCTAGGGAACAGACAGTAAAAATGTCCAGAACTGAGAAATGGAGTGTCTTGTTCTAGGAACAGCAAGGAAGATAGTATCACTGGATTGTAGAGCACATGGAAGAGTAAGATACAAGAGGACTGAGAATGTAGGAAGGGGCAACTGAGGGCCCTTCAAAGACCCTTCAAAGGCTTCCAAAAGCCAAACAGAAAATTTTATAGTCAATTCTGGAGATAACAGGGAACCCACTGGAGTTTGTTGAGTGGGGGGGAGGGGTGACATGGTCAGACCTGCCCTTTGAGATGATCATTTTGACATCCAAGAGGAGAATGGACTTGAGTGGGGAGAAACTTGAGGCATGGAGATAAAGCAGCAGGCTAGGGCAATAGTCCAGGTAGGAGGTGATGAGGACCTGAACCAGGCTGGTGGCACTGTCAGGAGAAGAAAAGGGGCATGGGCAATTGATTTTTTAAGGCAGAATCAACAGGACTTGGCAATGGATTGGATATGGGAGTGGATGAGAGAAAGCGAAGAGTCCAGGATGATACTTAAAGCTTGAGTCTAGGTGACTGGTAAGATAGAGATGCTCTCTAAAGAGCAGGGAATCTAGCAATAAGGGAAGGTTGGTGGGGGGGATATAGAGATAAGTTTCTGACATGTTATGATGTCTAAGAGACATCCAGTTCAAGATGTCTAGTAGACAGTTGGAGATGTAGGACTGGAGGTCAGGAGAATGATTTGGGCTGAATTCATCTGAGAATCGTCAGCATAGAGGTGATAACTGGATCTGACAGAACTATTGATATGACCAAGTAAAATAGTATAAAGGAAGAATAGAGGTCAGGGGGACAGCCATATTATTGGGCACAACCTGGATGAGGATATAGCAAAGGAGACTGAGAAGGAACTGTCGGGTAGAAGGAGAAATATCATGAAAACCTAAACAAGGGGAGAGTGTCAAGATTAGCAACAGTCTCAAAGGCTGCAGAGAAATCAAGAGGGAGAAGGATTAAGGTCATTAGGGTTGTCAATTAAGAGATTATAATTTTGGAGATCAATCATAGTTAAATGATGATGAGGAGTGAGAGAGAGAGACAGAGAAAGAGACAGAGACACAGAGAGAGAGACAGAAAGAGAAACGGAGAGAGAGACAGAGAAACAGAGAGAGACAGAGAGGAGGAGGGAGAGACAGTGGGGGGGGGACACAGAGAGAGTAAGGAGTGAGAAAAGAGAAAATGGAAGTGCCTATTCTAGATGGCCTTCTCAAGGAGGTTAGCCACAAAAGAAAGGAGAGCTATGGGATGCTATCCACTAGGACAGATGGATCAAGGGAGGTTATTTTGAGGATGGGAGAGAATAAGCATGCTTATAGACAGTGGGGAAGAAGCTGTCAGGCAGGGAGAGATTGAAGCTAAGAGATAATAGAAAGAGCAATCTGCTGAAGAAAATGGGATGGAATGGGATCACCTGTGCATGTAGAGGATTTTTTCTTGGCGAAGAGAAGGACAGCCTCATTATGTTAGGGATGAAGGTAATTATGGAAGGCACGTAAGTCATGGCAGATGAGGAAAGGAGAGAACTCTCTGAAAATGACCTCAGTTTTTTTCAGTGAAATATGAAGTAATGTTCTCAGCTGAGAAAGTAGGAGGGGGAGCCATGGGAGGTTTTGAGGTGAGATTCAAAGTTCTGGAAAAACTGCTATGGTGAGTGGGCTGGGGAATCAATTTGGGAGGTGTAAAAAGCATTGCCTTGCCACAGTGAAGGCTCAGTTGAGATTATGTAAAAAATGTATGTCGGACCCAGTCAGCATAGATTCCTGATTTTCTTTAGCTTCATTCAGCAGCACACAAATAAGAGAAAAGGCAATGGATAATGGGAGTAATCCAAGGCTGGGGCTTGACAGGGCAAGACTGGTGAGAGCATAAGGGGGCAAGGAACTCAAGAGAAGCTAAGCTGGTCAATCAATGGGTAAAGATGGGGAAGTACAAAGAGTGAAGCCTGTGCAGAGGGATGGCTTGGAAAAGGACTGAGAGGTAGAGAGACTGGAGGTCATGGTGAAGATGGAGACCAGGGAAGAGGCTTACAAAGCAGAAATAGAGATCAAACGACAACATTGTGATCAGATAAAGGAATTTCATAGTTCATGAACATAGAAGTGGAAAACTTGTGGGTGGCTCCACTCCATTCCTGACTCTCTGGACTTCTCCATCATGTCCCACCCTCCAATATCCCTATGACTCTGTGGCTTCCTCCTCCCACTGGTGAGATCTTCCCAGAACTTCCAGTTTGGCAAGATCAAGGGTCTCATCATCTCTGGTTGCAGCCAAGGCCAAACTAAATAGCTGCAGAGAGTCTGTGCTCTGCCTGTTGGTGCTGTGACCCTGGTTAGTTAGGCGTGGTGTTTGGTGACTGATCAGATGAATTCAGATTTGAGAGCAGTGTCTGAGCCATCTACTTCAAACCTACCTAGTGCAGTGTCCTTTCCCTTTAAATCTGGTTGCTGAGTCAAGGCTGTTCTAAGTTCTAAGAGAAACAGCCTTTCTAAGGGACTGTGCCGGAGCTGAGGCTGTCTCAGAGTTCTGAAACAAGGAGCTGCTGAATGTTTAATGTGACAGAATGTTGCCTACTAGAGAGATATGGACATCGGAACTGTTGTCTGATGGGAGGACAAATGTAATGCATCTAATTATTGTCAGAACTCTGGTAGATAAGGAAGGAGAGAGGGGAGGGGGCACAAGGCCAGATTTCAGAACTTCAGCAGATTATTTTAATGATGGGAGTGATAAGAGTCTGCCTACTCCTGACATTGAAAAGTGAATCTAATTGATCAGAGGATCTGCTTAGAATTAAAAGAAACAAACAGAAATCTCTCAATCAATCGTCTAAGTAGGTTAAAATGGAGCCTCAGTGAGGGGTTAATCAAATGCAGTAATCTTGACTCAGCCCGGGTTGCATGATTTCATTAACTTTTATAGACTGTTCCTGAGACACACAGAGCGCGCTGAACCATAGAGTTTCAGGGTCCTCGCACATTCATTGACCTCCTTGGAGGTTTTCTGTGCTCCCGCTGCCCCACCCCCCGCCCCGATAAAGGGCATCGGTAGCACAGCGTGATCCACACTTAGGTGGGAATTATGAAGTATTTTATTATTCACACACTAGCTTTAATATATGAGCATCAGTGAGCATTTTATTATTTCGTTTGCATCACTACTAAGCAAATGCTTATGTTTAAATCTGAAAGTGTGATCGTTAGAAATAAGCTGACTGTGTAAAGAGAAACGCATCAATAGCGTCTTAAGAGCTAACGCGGCGACTTGGCAGGCTGTATTCCCCTCAACAGGTGAACCCCAACGATTCCCAGAGAATGGGTGTAACTGAGTGGTAGTGGCCCTTCTCTGGGAACTAGACCTGCTACCGCAGGAGCAGACTGGAGCCAGCTAGCCAACCTAGGGAACAGACCGGTGTCCACACGTACACATACATAATAACACAATCCAATAAATCAAGAAACATTTATTAAGTGCCTACTATATGCCTTGCACTGTGCTAAGCACTAGATCACAGAACCATTGTGAGAAATTCCCTGGAAAATCAAAGACAACAGGAGAGGTTGCAGAAGAAGAAACAGACAAACATTCTAATCATTTTTTTGCATTTTTCATTTTTATTTAATATTTAATTTTCAACATTGATTTCCACAAGATTTTGAGTTACAAATTTTCTCCCTATTTCTACCCTCCCCCCCATTCCAAGATGGCATGTATTCTGATTGCCTCATTCCCCAGTCAGCCCTCCCTTCTGTCACCCCACTCCTCCCACCATCCCTGTTCCCCTTACTTTCTTTTAGGGCAGGATAGATTTCTATGCCCCATTCCCTATATGTCCTGTTTCCCAGCTGCATGCAAAAACAACTTTTTTTGAGCATCTGCTTTTAAAACTTTGCTTTCCAAATTCTCTCCCCTCTTCCCTTCCCACCCACTCTTTCTAGGAAGGGAAACAATTCAACATAGGTCACACATAGATCATTATGTAAAACACTTCCACAATACTCATGTTGTGAAAGGCTAACTATATTTCCTTCCATCTTATCCTGTCCCCCTTTACTCAGTTTTCTCCCTTGACCCTGTCCCTTTTCAAAAGTGTTTGCTTTTGATTACCTCCTCCCCCATCTGCCCTCACTTATTTTGTCCCCTTCCCCTTACTTTCCTGTGGAGTAAGATACCCAACTGAGTGTGTATGTTATTCCCTCATCAAGTTCAATCTGATGATAGCAAGATTCACTCATTCCCCCCTCAACTTCCCCCTCTTCCCTTCCCACAGAACTGCTTTTTCTTGCCAATTTTATGTGAGATAATTTACCCCATTTTATCTCTCCCTTTCTCCCTCTCTCAGTATATTCCTCACTCACCCCTTAAATTTATTTTATTTTTTTAGATATCATCCCTTCATATTCAACTTACCTTGTGCCCTCTGTCTATATACATACATACATATATATATATATATATATATATATATATATATATATATATATATATATATATATATAATATGTGTGTGTGTGTGTGTGTGTGTGTGTGTGTATAATGTATGTATATTCCCTTCAACTACCCTGATACTGAGAAAGGTCTCATGAATTACACACATCATCTTTCCATGTAGGAATGTAAACAAAACAGTTCAACTTTAGTAAGTCCCTTATGAATTCTCTTTCTTGTTTACCTTTTCATGATTCCTTCTCTTGATTCTTGTATTTGAAAGTCAAATTTTCTATTCAGCTCTGGTCTTTTCACTGAGAAAGCTTGAAAGTCCTCTATTTTATTGAAAATCCATATTTTGCCTTGGAGCATGATACTCAGTTTTGCTGGGTAGGTGATTCTAGGTTTTAATCCTAGCTCCTTTGACCTCTGGAATATCATATTCCAAACCCTTAGATCCCTTAATGTAGAAGCTGCTAGATCTTGTGTTATTCTGATTATGTTTCCGCAATATTCAAATTGTTTCTTTCTGGCTGCTTGCAGTATTTTCTCCTTGACCTGGAAACTCTGAAATTTGACGACAATATTCCTAGGAGTTTTCTTTTTGGGATCTTTTTCAAGAGGCAATCAGTGGATTCTTTCAATTTCTATTTTACCCTCTGGCTCTAGAATATCAGGGCAGTTTTCCTGGATAATTTCTTGAAAGATGATGTCTAGGCTCTTTTTTTTTTATCACAGCTTTCAGGTAGTCCAATAATTTTTAAATTATCTCTCCTGGGTCTATTTTCCAGGTCAGTGGTTTTTCCAATGAGATATTTCACATTGTCTTCCATTTTTCATTCGTTTGTTTCTGTTTTGTAATATCTTAATTTCTCATGAAGTCACTAGCTTCCACTTGCTCCAATCTGATTTTTAAGGTAGTATTTTCTTCAGTGGTCTTTTGGACCTCCTTTTCCATTTGGTTAATTCTGCCTTTCAAGGTATTCTTCTCCTCATTGGCTTTTTGGAGCTCTTTTGCCATTTGGGTTGGTCTATTCTTTAAGGTGTTATTTTCTTCAGTATTTGGGTGGCTCCTTTAGCAAGTCATTGACTTGTTTTTCCTGGTTTTCTTGCATCTCTCTCCTTTGTCTTTCCAATTTTTCCTCTACTTCTCTAACTTGCTTTTCCAAATCCTTTGTGAGCTCTTCCATGGCCTGAGCCCAATTCATATTTTTCTTGGAGGCTTTTGATGTAGGCTCTTTGACTTTGTTGACTTCTTCTGGCTGTTTTGATCTTCTTTTTCACCAAAAAGGGAATCTAGAGTTTGAGTTTGAGTCTGGGTTGACCCTTGAGCTTTTTGTCAGGATACGACTGCTTATAGAGTAAAGAGTACTTTGTCCCAAGCTTTAGGGTTCAAGCCCTGCTGTTTTTAGAGCTATATCTACTCCAGCATCACCGCAGGCTCTGTCACAGCAGTGCTCCTCCTCCCCCGAGAACTGCCAACCAGTACTGCAATGCAAATCCAAGCAAGGCACAGCAAGAGAACCTTCCTTTGTACCCACAAAGCGCTCCTTGCACTCCCTCTCTGATTCACTGCTAGATTCTTCCCACCATGTGAGCCAGGGACTCAGGGAGCAAATGACTCTGGAGCTCTGGAAGCAGCCTCAGGAGCTTCCCGTTACTGCCACCGCCACCACTGCTGCAGCACCTCCGCCACCCCCAGGGCTGGTGGCCAGACCAGTCTCAACTCGATCCCGCAGTTTCCCACTAACCTTCTCTGTTGTCTTTGGCATTTCTGGGTTGAGAAGTCTGGTAACTTCCACAGCTCAACGATTCATGGCCCTAGGGCCTGTACTGCTCGCTGACTTCTGGTCTGGTCTGTCCTGGTTCAGCTCCCAGCACCATGCAATAGAACCTTCCTGGCAACCATCCAGGCTCTCCTGGGTTGGAGACCTGTTTCCCTCTGCTACTTCATGGGTTCCGCAGCTCTAGAATTTGTTCAGAGACATTTTTTACAGGTGTTTGGAGGGATTTGGGGGAGAGCTTAAGAAAGTCCCTGCTTTCCAATCTCCATCTTGGCTCCACCCCCCATCCTGATCATTTTTAAGAGCTTCTGGAAACTGAAGAGGAAAGCACTTGATGTGGGGTCTGGGAAAATTCTTGCCTGAATTTTTAAATCATTTGTTTGTAAGGGACATGGCACTCATTGGACGCATTATGGAATCACTAAGACAAACTGTACCAAACTCACAGGAAATACTGCCATCCTCTGAAAGAAATGCTTTAAATGGATTCCTAAGAATTGCCCAAACTCAGACCTTCCTTGTGCCTTCATTTCTTAACACCTCCACAATTATTTCATCTTCTTTGTAAGATGGCCTGATGAGCCCAGCCTCTGGACACGGAATTCCTAAATACCGCATCAACTGGGGCTAGTGATGCACACATAGCCTCAAAGTTACTGGTTGTCAAAGAGAATTTGATATTCTTGGAGTCCCATTGGGAACCTTTCTCCTCCCAAGCAGTTTTATAGCTGTCAGGCCCTCCCTATTTTATGACACATATGTGTTCTAACGTAGTTTTTATTTTTCAGAAGGATAATTGAGAGGTAATGGTGAATAATGGATAGAAAACTTGCCTCAAACCCAGGGTTCAAGAGCTGCCTCTGAACCTCAGTGGTTGTGTGACCTTGGGAAAGTCACCTAACTTCTTTAAGACCCTAAGTTGCAGAGAAGGTGCTGACTTGCCTTGGTAGAAGAAATATTCTCACTTGAGAGTTTCCTACTATGCCAGTAAAATCACAGATCCAGTCTTTACCTCTAACAACCTATGATAGAAAAATAAATATTTGCTTAATAAAAACAAATAAATGGACTGAAGCAGCCAGTGCATAGAGTGCTGGAGTCAGGAAGACCTGAATTAAGTCTGACCTCAGACCCTGACTGGCTGTAGGACCCTGGACAAGTCACTTCATCTCGATTTGCCTTAGTTTCCTCAACTGTAAAAGGGGGATAATATCATCATCTGCCTCCTGGGGTTGTCATGAGGATCAAGTGAGAAAATGATTAGCAGGGTGCCTAGCACATAGTAGGTGCCATACAAATGGTTATTCCTCTGCCCCTCCCTTGGGTGATTTGAATTGGTCAAAAAAAGTATGAGAATATTCCATGAAGGCTGTCCACTCTATGACCATTGCCCGGAATTCTTTTCTTTACTGCCAGAAATTCTCTCATAAAGTAATTTCAATGGGAAGCTTAAAGTGATATCAGTCAATTACCTTATTATAATTGGACCTGTGATTTCACAGGCACACAGTCCTCCTGGATGAGAAAACTCTCTCTATCAATGAAGATCTGCACCTTCTTGACACTTTTAAGTTATAAAGAGTGGCCAAAAACATTGAGAAGTCCAGTGAGTCTATGTGAGAGGCAGGATTTGAACCCAGGTCTTCTGGCTATCCATGACTCTGTGCTGCCTCTCCCCTTAGCATCAGTTTGCTTCATCAGATTGATTTCTTCCAAACACCTATGACAGAACATGTCAGAGATGGGGGAGGATGAATTCTCTCAGCTAGTGGAAGGGATTAGGTCAGTTGAAGTGGAAGCCAGGTATTGGGCAAATCCCTAGGGACAGGCTCAGCAGAATCAGCTGAGGCTCCTGGGAGATATAGCCCCAAAGTTCACGTGGGAGAAACTGGAGGCAAGAAGACAAAGTTTGGGAATGGAAGGGAGACTGAAATGTGCAGCATTCACACATGGCATCACAGATTTAGAACTGGAAGTAATCATTAAGCTCAATTCTCATCTCACAGAGCAGGAAACAGGTGAAATGCCTCTTCTAGAATCATCACATAGCTAGTAAGTATTTGAACTCAGGCAGGATTTGAACTCAGCCCCTTGGCCACTGTGGCTGCCTCAGCTGTCACTAAGAAAGGGAGAAGGAGCCAAGTAAACTGTCATCAGAAAAGCCATGCCAAATCTAATACTGGCTGGGCCATGTGGGGACATGAGCTAAGACTCAGGTAATACAAAGACTCTTACTGGCTTTGCTTGACAATATCACTTTCTTGTTCACCATTATCAGAACATAGCCAAGTCCTTGTAAAGGGAGCCATCTTTAAAGTGAGGTGGGAATCTGACACCATGCCTTTGGAATTCTCCCAGAATCACCCAGAGAGAAGGCTTGCTGAGGTATTGACAGCAGGATTTTCAAGGGAATTTCTCACAATGCTTCTGTGATCCAGTGCTCCTTAAAGGTTAAGTGACTTGGCCCTCATACAGCTAAGTAAGTGTCTGAGGTCACATTTGCACTCAGGTCTTCCGGACTCCAGGCCCTGTGCTCGGTCCACTGTAACACCTAGTGGCCCCTGGGGCACCTGAGGGAGTTTATGGAACTGGGAAAACATAGTCAAGATCCAAGCGCAATAGAGTGCCAGTGAGAATCATTAAGGAGGAGGGTACAATCCAAAGGCATCTCTGCGCTCACAACCTGGGTAATGAGGAAGGAATCATTCCATGATCTCCTTATTTCCAAGAGAGCTCCTTAAAGCCAGTGAGGATGGCCATTTGTTACAGACTAACCTTAGATCAAGCACTAAGCGAAGCAGTGGGAGTAGAAAAAAGACCAAGAGATTCTCTGTCATCAAGGAGCTTCCATTCTAATGGAGGAGACCACATGTGTATAAGTTGGTTCTTACAAGATAGATACAGAGTAGATGGAAGGTAAGCTTAGCAAGGGGCAGCTAGGTGGTGTAGTGGATAGAGTGCTGGGTCTGGAGTGAAGCCGAATCTCAGACACTTATTAGCTGTATGACCCTGGGCAAGTCACTTCACCCTGTTTGCCTCAGTTTCCTCATCTGTAAATGAGCTGGAGAAGGAAATGGCAAACCATTCCAGTATCTTTGCCAAGAAAACTCCAAATGGAGTCACGAACTGAAATGAAAAGCTCCCCTTCTTTCATTCCCCCCACCCTAGTATACTGCAATTGAGCAGAATCTTGAAGGAAGTCAGAAAAAAACAGAGGTGAGGAGAGAGGGCATTCTGATCATGGGGAACAGTCAGTTCAAAGGCCTGGAAACAGAGATAGAATGCTGGGGGATGGGGAGGTGGGGCGGGGTTTGAGGTGTCCAGTAACTAGATTATCAAGTGTGTAATGGGGCACAAAGGGTAAAAAGACTGGAAAAGATGCTAAGGGTGAGGTTGTGAAGAAGTTTAAGTGCCAGGCAGAGGGGTTTTATATTTGATCCTAGGAGTAATAGGGAGCCACAGGAGATTTCTGGGAGAGGGAGAGATGTGGTTAGATCCATGCTTCACTTTAGCAGATGAGTGGAAGGTGGATTAGCAAAGGGAGAAACCTGAAGCAGGGAGGCCAGTTAGGAGGCTATTGCCACCAAACCATGGTGAGGGTGTATGGGAGAGACGACAAGGGGACACTTAGGAGAGATGTCATGATGATAATGGCCAGAGTGTAAGTTATGAGTGGATAGTGTAACCAAATCCCTGATCTGCAGAATGAGATCATGGCCTCCTCACAGGATGGTGGCTTACAGGAGAGGGGAAAGGAAGGGAGATCTATTGGGGGAGTATGTAACATTGGGATGAGAACAAAGAGAAAGAAAGGAAAGACCTGGGGGGGTAGGGGGAGGGGCCTCCATAGAGGAGATGGTTTAGGTAGCCAGGGGGCTTTGGGTAGGGAGCAGGTAGGGAAAGACTGAAGGAACTGGAGATTCTTTAATGTTTGGCATAGAGAAAAGGGATTGGATTCACCCTGCTTGAGCAATGGATGAAAGTGAGCAAGAAGCAGATTTAGCTTTGACGTCAGGCAAAATCTCCCCAGATTTGGTGCTGTTCTAGAGGGCAATGTGTCGTCCCAGGATTCCCCCTCCCTGGGAGTCTTTAGGCAAAGGATGGATGACCACTTGCTGTGAATATTCTAAGGAGGATTTGTGGCCAGGAATAACTGAACTAAGTGGACTCTCTAAGAGAGGCAGTGTCCAAGCCAGGAAGATGAGGGTTCAAGTCCCACTTCTGACAGATACTGGCTGTGTGGCCCTGGGCAAGTCCCTTTATCTTAGCTCTCCAAGCATCTTTCTAAATCCATACATTGCAAAGAAGGGGGAGGTCTGCTGGGTAGAGGGAGTTTCTTCACCCAGGATTTGCCTATGTTGATGAAAGCAGAGGTGGCTCAGCAGATAGAGCATTGGACCTGAGGTCTGAAAGACCTGAGTTCGAATCTAACCTCAGATGTTTACTAGCAGTGTGACCCTGGGCAAGTCAGTTTCCTCCAACAAAACAATGTGGATGATAATAGCATCTACCTTCCTGAGTTATTGTGAGGATCAAATGATATTAATATGTATGAAGCATTTCACAAACCTTCAAGGGCTGTATAAACGTTATTGTCCATATCACCTGAGATTGACTTGATGTTAGATTGTGCATCTGAGTATTATGTGAAATGTTGCCATAAAAATTCTATTATTAGTAGCATTATTTTGTTGTTGTTAAGTTGTTTGTCATTCGTGCCTGACCTTTCATGACCCCATTTGGGGTTTTCATGGCAAAGATACTGGAGAGATTTTCTATTTCTTTCTCCAGCTCATTTTACAGGTAAAGAAACTGAGGCAAACATGGTTAAGTGACCTTCCCATTGTCACACAGCTAGTAAGTGTCTGAGGCTGGGTTTGAGCTCAGGAAGATGAGTCTTCTTGACTCCAGGACCAGCACTCTACCCACTGTGCCTTCTGGCTTATTATTATAATCAAGTACAAAAGGTACAGGGAGACCAAGCCTCCCTAGAGGCGTTCATCACTGTTATAGAGAGTCTTTCTCAGGGTGTCCAAATAGAAGGGTGACTCCCCAGAGATGTGATGTCTTTCAGATGCTTCCTCTTATGGATGCTACTATGAAAACTACATCTTGCCCCTGAATGTGTAGCCCCTGCTCAATGAGATCAAAGCTCATTAAAATAGATCAACCTAAGTGGCCATATCTAGATGGATGGATGACAAATACTTATTCTCTAATGAAATTCATTTGGATGCATGACCCCCTGGCCTGGCCCATCTGTGTATGTATTTTGGGCAGACATTCTAGTGGACAATTAGCTAGGCCTAGAATTGATTAGAATGAAGATGATGAACTGGAATTCATTTCCTAAATTGTGGAGTGATTTCAATGACCTTAGCCTTCTCCTTGAAAGAAAATCCCATCATTTTAATTCCCACATTATTCCAGAGATTCTATTTGGCTGTGAATCATAGAATGCCATGGAGTAAAAATGGACTAAATCCCAAGGAAGTGCAGAGATGGATGGTGCCTATAAATAGGCCACACCATATTATACATAATGAGTCTTGAGTATGAAGGAGTCTCAAAGTCATCTTCCAAAAGATTTATGACTGGAAGAAGAGGATGACTGGTCATGTGGTGGGTGTGAGGGATCCCAGATGGACAGCCTGGGTGATGCACAGTTCCCATACACTGGGCCAAGAGACCTAGAGGAAGTTATTGGGCCAAGCTCAATTTGCACCAGATGCAGACTTTACTACTCAACCCACCAGTGGTGACAGGGGAAGATAGTGTGGTTAACTAGGCCCAAGGACTTTCATTTAGAATCAAGAGACAGACAGTAATTGTAGGATTTCATCAGGGATTTGGGGAGGACATAGAAGGGACTAGAAGCCGTGGGAGGGTAGGGGTTGTCCAGACGGGTAGAGGACTAGTAGCATCCATGTTGGTGAGGCCATGACTACACTGAATTATCAGACCTTCCACTTCCCAATCATGAAGGGGAATATGGTTTGGCAATCTGAAAGAATCCAAGAAATGAAGGTGGCCTTCCTATGATGTGTATGATGTGAGATTGCAGACATGATATGAATGTGTAAAATAACCTTGTGAAGACAGTACGGACTGAAAACAGTCAGGGTTAGAATCGTGGGGATGGTGTTGTAATGATACCAATGATAGGATAAAGAATTCCAGATATGCCACTCTAGGCATCTAATAGGAATGTTGAATGTGACTGCTGAATCCATGGATAAAAAGGCCTGCAATCCAAGTGGGAAAAGCACAAAATCAGTTATAATAATAGCTGGCATCTGTACAGTGCTAACATATTTTAACTCAATTGATCTTTACAACTCAATGAGGTAAGTGCTAAAATTAACTCCATTTTACAGATGAGGAAGTTGAGACACAGAGAGGTTAAAAGACTTGTCCAGGGTCACACAATTAGTAAGTATTTCAGGCAGGATTTGAACTCAGGTCTTCTTGACCGAATCTCATGTGAACCATTTAGCTGGTTATGTGACATAAGACAAAAAAAAATCTTTAGAGGTAAAAACAGAGGTTTTTCTGATAACTGAGTAAATAAGCATCCATGGATGTGTTAGCTATTTCTAAACATAAATGTGAGTTGAAATCTGTTCCACTGTTTGCACCATCTCAATTATCTTGCTACATACCAACAGATTACAGAAAGAGAAAGGACCTGTGATTTCTTTGGCACAGGCAACTCCCCCAGCCAGTGAAGATCGGCATCTTTCTGAAAGCTACAGTCTTAGAGAGAGGGAAAGTGATTGGACCAAGGTAACACATCCAGTACATGTTAGAAGCAGGATTTAATCTTAATTCTTCCTGGGTCCATCCACTAGACTATTTTGCCTCTCAATGTGTCAAATTAATCTTCTCAAAACATCCTAACATCCCAAAACATCTTGATCTCTTTATCAAAAACCTGAAATGGCTCCCTATTGTTTGCAGCATGAAGTCTCAACCTCTGTGCCTGATTTACAGGACCCTATCCAACATGGCCCCACCCTATCGGTTCATTTTTTTTCCACTATTGATCAATAACATGGCAGTGGCCAGAGCACTAGGAGTAAGTAGACCCATATTCTAATAGACTAGGACCAACTGTGTCATCTAAATCAACTCTGGGCCTCAACTTCCTCACCTGTAAAATAATTAAATTAGATGAGGAATTGTTAGCCTGGGTTCATGGATTTCTTTTTTTTAAATATATTTTGATAGCTATATTTCAATATAATTGGATTCCTCTGTAATTCCATGTATTTTATTTTATATATTTAAAAACATGATTCTGAGAAAGAGTCTATAACTTCAGACCAGATTGCCAAAGATGTCTACAACACTAAAAAAAGTCAAGAACCCCTAGATTATGTGATCTCTAGGGTTCTTTCTAAATCTAAAATTCTAAGAATTCTAACAGCTCTGAGTGTTGATTCCTCTTCAACTTTCTTTCCTCATCAGAGACAGTGTGGAAAGAGTACTGGCTCTGGAGTGAGAAATCCTGGGTTCAAATCCAACCTCCAACGCTTATTACCAGAGTTACCTTGGCCAGCTCACTCAATCTCTTTAGACACAAATGAGAAGGTTCAATTCTATATCCATGGGAATGATTAAATCATGTCCAGGAAGTCATTCCTTCTAGCTATAGATCCGTGATGTTAAAATGAGAACAAAAACATTTATTAACAATGTTATAGGAATGCAAAGACAAAAATGAAATGGTTCCTGCCTTGCAGGAGCTTACATTGTAAATAAAATTCAAGATACTTTGATATAGAATTCTCACTGGACTGCTGAAAAAGAGCTTCACAGAAGATGTGAAACCTTGAAGGCAAACAATGAGATAAGGATTCTGAAGGGGAATAGGAAGAGGGAGTGTATGCCAGGCATAGGAGACAAATTATGCTAATATATGTTAAGTTCAAGAAAAGAGTAAATAGGCCAATGTGACTGGAAGATAGGGTGCAAGATTGGAAAGAATCTGGGGACAAAGAGTGGAAAAGCAGACTGTAGTCATTTTGGGAGAAAGATGTCTTAAGAGAGGCTGAGGGATTTATACTTTGTTCTAAAGGCAGTAGGGAGCCACTGGATGTTGTTTCCCTTAGAAAGGTGATTTTGGTGGCTGTGTGCATGATGTGTGAGAGGGGAGAGGCTGAAGGCAGCAGACCAATCAGAAGGCTATTGAAATAGTCCAGGTGAGCAGAGATGAGGGAAATAAGGTAACAGATGTGGGAGAGATACCATGGAGGTGTAATCAACAAAATTTGGTACCCAATTTGATATAAAGGATATGGAAGAAGAAAAAGTCGAAGTGGACTCTACAACCACATAAATATGTGACTTGGAGAAAATGATGCTTCCAAATGAAGTAGGGAATTTTAATATAATGAATTGTTTTATCAGAAAGATGGTGATGAGTTCCATTTTAGATTTAGCGGGAGATGCTAAAGAAGACATTCAAATGAAATGCCCAGCAGACATTTGGGGATTTGTGCAGTCTAGCATTCAGGAGAAAAATTAAAACTGGATGGATATATATGGCATCATCTGAATATTAGCATTGAGCCCATGAGAGTATATAAGCTCAGCAAGGGAGAGAATAGAGAGAGAGAGGACGTGGATGGAACCTTGGAGAATGTCCAAGGTAAGAGGGTCAAAGATAGAAGACAACTCAATAAAGAAAACTGAGAAAGAATAATCAGACAGATACAAGAACCCAGAGAGAACATCTTCACAAAAGTTAAAGGATCCAAAGGAGAGGGGTGATTCACTGTGTCAAAAGCTTCAGAAATCAAGGAGGATGAAAAATGCTGTCAGATTTAACAATTAAGAGATCACCATTAATTCTTAACCAAACAAGTGCTACAGCTTATCACAAATGATAAAATGAATAATTTGTATCAAAGAGAGTTTTTAAACTTTTTTTTTTGCATGAACAAAATCAATGCAGCTAGGATAAGAAGGGAGAGCATCATTTGGAAGAGGAAAAAATGTTCACATCAAATACCTCTGGTAACAGTCGAATATCCAAGATACACAGAGAATTAACACAAATATATGAGTTCTTGAATGGCTAAGTGGTCAGATGGGTATAAACAAAGAATTCTCTAAAGCACAATTATGAACTATTAACATTAAAGTAGTGCATGTATCCTATACAAACCAAAATGACCGACCTTGAAGACAGGATGCACAGAAATAACTTAAGGATCATTAGATCTCCCAAAATAATGGCAAATCATTGTCTAAACTGTTCTCTTCTGCCAAATTTTTCTCCTCTTCATATTTTTGTGCCTATGTTCCAAATTTGCTCATCTCTTTTGCTACTTTAGAATGATTCTTTATTATGGATTTAGACTTTCTAAATCTGCTAATTATGTTTTATAATTCTACACTGAAAACTCTGATTTCTGATTCATTCTTAATTTCTTCTTTCATGGACTTTATTTCTCTTTTGAACCATTCCAGAGTTTCTTCTTATCATCCTATGCTTTTTGGGGAATCTTTATGATTCTGTCTTTTATCAGACACCGTTCATTCAATTTACTTTGTTATAATATTTGTGAATAGAGCTTCTGTCAGGTCACTGTTGACTCAATCCTGTTAGCAGCTTTGCTCACAGTTGGATTTCTTTACTCCTGGGGTCCAGTGAGGGTCAATGCTATAAGGAGAGAGGCCTCGATACCTTCACCCATTGAGGCCATATGGCCCTAAGAAGTAGACCTCAGTCCTTGACCTCTGCATACAGTCTTTTCCATTCTAAGTGAAGGGAACGGACCTTTTAAGTTTCAAAAGATCAGAAGAGCAAACCACAGGAAGCCAGGATTTGGAATGTAGGCCAGGTTTTATAGCCAGTCCAACTCTGATGGAATGAGGAGTGATTTTCAGGAGAAATTTTCTCTGACCCAGATCAACAGAGGCTGAGATGATGATTTATCTGGCAGTTATGCCACAAATGGATATGAATTTGGAGGGACCAACACTATGTAGGAATCAAGCTCAGCTTTGAGCCCCCTTTTCCCAACAACAGATTGTATAAGGGAGAGTATATGCCCAGGTATTGAAGAGAAATGTTCTTACATTTGACCTTGCTATGTCTTTGAAGCAAATATCCCTTTACAAAATCTAATTGACATTAAATGGTTAAATGGAACAAGACACCAGCGACTGGCCCCTAACAAAGAGGAGGAGCACAGTCAATAGGGCCTCAATCTGATGGGAGTAGAAGAAAAGAACCCAAAAATTCTCTGAGCACTCTGGAACCCTGAGGGGCAGAGGTCACTAGCCAGAGCCTCCTTGGTACCCTGATGATACTCATTGCAATAACTACAATAACTATGGAAATGGAAAAAAACAAACAAACAAACAAAAATCCTAAACACTGTATTTTCTCCTGGACAAGAGATGAGCACAGAAGTTGATCAACTACAGGTGTGAAATGCTGAATATATTGACAGACACAGGTGATGTGCAGATTGACTGTTGAGCTGCTTTTTGGTTTGCTTCTTTGTTAGTCTTTGTTTCCAGGTATGGCTTGCTGAGTAGAGAAGGGCAAGAGATGTATTTAAAAATGAATATGACATAAAAACAAAAGATAGCAAAAATATTTTCATTAATTTTTTTTATTCATTTTAAACTTAAATACAAAATGAGAAAAGAGAAAAAGAACATTTCCATATACACAGCAGAGCATGAGAAGATTCAATATAATACAATACATTTCTATTTCATTAAAACCTATGTAATAAATCCTATACATTGTTTTCAAAGCAACCCAGCCTTTCTGTGCTTCCTTCTAGGTTTTCTTTTGTTCTCAGCTGTGCACTCTCTATTTTAGTATTTTCCCCTGCCCTAGAGAATGCTAAAATTAAATACAAATATTTCTATATATACACACATATCTATAAACATAAACACATATATATATACACATATACATATGCATATATACACACATACATACATACACACACATATACACACTAAGACTATACTATGCATATTTCTATTTGTCAGTTCTTTCTCTGGAGGTGATAGCATCTTCCTTCATAGATCCAAGTCTTTCCATGCTTTTTTCTAAATCAGCCAGCTCATCATTTCTTCTATCACAGCAGTATTCCATCACAATCATATATGACAGCTTGTTTAGCCATTCCACAATTGAAGCACATTTATCATTTTTGCCAATCTTATATATAATATATATATATAAGATGATATCTCAAAGTTATTTTAATTTGCATTTCTCTAATCAATAACAATTTACAGCATTTTGTCATATTATTACATATAGTCTTCATTTCTTCATCGAAAAACTACCTGTTCATACCCTTTGACCATTTGCCAATTGGGATATAATTTGTATTTTCAAAAATGTGACCAAGTTCTCCATATTTTCAATTTTTACCAATTATTCTTTCTCATCCCCAAAACTTAAGTCTTTACATTTGTCAAACACAAAGTTACTATAGTCTGTTACCATTGACTACTGTATGTCTACTCCATTCCACTAATATACCTCTCTGTTTTTTCAGCCAGTACCAGATAGTTTTGATATTTACTGCCTTATGATATAAATTAATTTTTTTCAGTCATGGAAAACCCATTTTCTTTCCCTCCTGATCCCTTTCACTCCTACGATGAGAACCAAAAAAAATAAAACTTCTATTACAAACATATATATATAGCCAAGTAAGAGAAATTCCAGCATTGACCCTATCCCAAAAATATCTCTCAATCTGCTCTCTGGGCCATTCACCACTCTATCAGAAGGCAGATAGCATGTTTCATCATGAGCCCTCTGGAATCATGGGTGATCATTGCATTGGTCAGAGTTAAGTCTTTCAAACTTCAAAAACCTTTACAATATTGCTATTACTGCATGAACTGTTGTGGTTACGCTTCCTCCACTCTGCAGGTCTTTCCATGTGCCTTTGAAATCATCTCTTTCTTCTTTTCTTCTAGCACATTGTATTTTGCCATATTCAAATACCATAACTTGCTCAGCCATTTCCCAATTGAAAGGCAAGACATTTTTTAAAGACCACTTTTTGAAAAGAGCAGTGGATTTGAAGGACGAGGACCTGGATTCATATCTCACTTCCAATACCTACTACGTGCAACACAGATACTTTAAATTAGAAGAGAGATCATCTTGTCCATTCTCTTATTTTACCAATGAGGAAACTGAGGCTCATGGAGATTAAGTGACTTGCCCCTGGTCACACAAGCAGCAGAGGCAGGCTTTAAGCCTAGGCCCCCTGGCTTCTACCATTCTTCTATGCAGGACCTTGCGCATGTCCCTTCCCACTTTGGTCCTCAGTTAAATAAAAGGAGGAGCTTAGCATAGATAACCCACCTATAGGTCACATGATGATGTTTTAACATAGGCCTTGTACTTGAAGATATGTTTTGTTTGCTCTCCTAAAAGTCTGTTTGCTACTGTTGACCTGGAATGGCTAACATCCCTGAGATAGAGTATTTGGAAATGAATGAGTGGTTCCAAAGTACCAGTACCGAAGAAAACACACCCATGTTGAGGAAGTTGAAGAAAGCCCTATCGATGCATGGAGCTGTCAACAAGAGGGATGTGAGAATCTGCTTTTCCTGCTTTCTTTTGCAGTGAATCCTGTCCCCCCTGAACTTTGTTGTCTTTGGATGGGAGAAGGTTAGAGCAAATACCCCTATTGATCGCTTCCTGTTTGATGTCAGGCTAGTCAGCTAGTCCAAAATACCTTCCAGCTGTATGAAAGGCTGTTTTCTGAAGGTCGCCAGTACAAATGCATTCGGAGGACTTGGTCAAACATTGACTTCCTTTCCTACCCAGACTTTGCGAACGGGGTTTTATACTCCTAAGAGAAGCAGTGTGCTGTGTGGCTTGTGCACTGGGCTTGGAGTCAGATGGACCTGCCTTCAAATCCCATCTCCAACACTTACAAGCTTTGGGACTCTGCAGATACCTCTCCAAGGCACCTCTCTGAGCCTCAGTCAGTCAGTCAGAAATGGGAAGAATAATACTTGTAGTGCTGACTTCACAGGGTTGTTTTGAGTCTAAAACGAGCTAATGTGCGTATATGATAAAATTTAATATTATATATGAATGTATGGCAGCTAGGTGACATAGTGGATAGAGTGCAGGGCCAGCTGGTTTCAGACACTAGCTGTGACCCTGGACAAGTCACTGAACCCTGTTTGCCTCATTTTCCTTATCTGTAAAATGAGCTGAGGAGAGAAATGGTAAACCATCGACTAGCTTTGCCAAGAAAACCCTAAATGGGGTCACAAAGAGTCAGATATGACTAAAACAACCAAATGACAACTAATATAAACATACATATATTTGTGAGTTTTTATGCTTATATCCAAAACAGACTAGCTGCTTTATGAAGAAGAACTAGAAAACTACAAGACCGCTTTTAGAAGTTTGAGATAAAAATACATTGCATTGCTTTACGGACACAATTAAGTCAGTCAGTCAGTAAGCAAGCATTTATTAAGCACCTACTGTGTACTGCATATTGTATATTATATGCATATGTATATTGTCCTGAGCCCTAGGAATATAAATATGAGCAGGAAGAAAAACAGCCTCTGACCTCAAAGAGCTTGCATTATTTTTTATTTTTTATTTTTTTATTTTTAAAATTATTTCCCAATTACATGTAAAAATTTTAACAGCCGTTTTTAAAAATTTGAGTTCCAAATTCTTTCCCTCCTTTATGACCCTCCCCCTCCTTAAAAAGGCAAGCACTTTGATTTTGATTTTACATGTAATGCCATACCAGACATATATCCATATTAGCCATGTTGCAAAATAAAACAATAAAAATAAAGTATTAAAAAGTATGCTCAACTTGCATTCAGACTTCATCTGTTCTCTCTGGAGGTGAATAGAACTGTTTATAATGATTCCTTTAGAATTGTCTTGGATCACTGTCTCAATTAGAGTAGCTAAATCTTTCACAGTAGATCATCATTACAATGTTGCTATTACTGTGTACAATGTTCTCCTGGTTCTGCTCCCTTCACTTTGCATCAGTTATTATAAATCTTCCCAGGTTTCAAGGATTTTAAGGTTCATGCAAGTCTTCCCAGGTTACATTTTAATTGGAAGAAGACAACACCCAAGGGGTGGAAGGTGCCACCAACTAGAGGACCTGGTACAGAAGGTCCAGAGGGCAGGCTGGAGAGGAAGGAGACATAGCTGGCCTGGATGGCCTTAAAATGGTGGAATCAGCCAATCAAAGGAAGAGGCCAAAGTGGCAGAGAGCACTTTCAATATGTGAATTCCAGGGCTGGAGTGAGCCATAGGCACCTCTGCTGGAATTGAGGGCCATGTGTGAAACTCTCCCAGAAGCATCTTGTTTGGAGTATCTAATATTACCTCAAAATATAGCTAGTTAGAGAGACACTGAGCAACTTGGATCAAGGTGGTCCATTTACAACAGAGATAACTGATATTCTGATTTCTACTTAGCTCACTGACTTATAATAATATTGGGACCCTGCAGCTGAATATATTGTATTCTAGCTACCTGCAGCCAAACAACATGAAGAAGACCTCTTTATGCAATATCAGGGTCTGTGTACACCATTCACAAATCTAGGAAATAACAAGCCACTCTTTCAAGGGAAAATCCTTGATAATTGTTTTATGACCATAATGAGACTCAAAGCGCCTCCCCCAACTATATTACACAACACTTTAGTGTGAAAAATTGCTCAGTCCTTCAGTGAAGGACTTGAGCAGATCCTTTTTGAAACCCACTTCAGTTTCAACACAAAGACACTGTTAATTCCAGATAATATCCTGTCCCAAGTGACTCACAAGGCTACAAACTTAGGAAACGTCATTTGAATCAAAATAGATTCCACACTGCCTACAATTTTCTTCTCTACAAATATTTCATTCAGAAAAGAATATGAAAACATGGAAGAAGTTTTCACCTCAAAGAAGAGCTGTCCCATGGATTTTTCCTCTTGGTCTGTGAACAAAAGAAATTTCCAAGGAAGTATAGTCAAAGAGGGAAACGAGAGGGAGCAGCAATTCAGCATTAGGAGACTATCATATTCGATCCCCCAATTCCTAGGGAATCACTATTTTTTCTGATTCTAGAATGAAGATAAAATAAGATCCTTCCTTATTAAGTTGTTGTAAGAAGTAATTAGTAATTCTATGGAATGTTTTTGCTTTGCTGTTGTTCAGTCATGTCTAAAAAGAAATGGAAAGAGCATCTAAGTTACTAGGGCAAGTCATTCCTCTCTTGGGCTTAGTTATCCCATCTGGAAAATGAGGATAATTATTCTTGCCTGACCTAAGTTCCATGGTTTAGGGTAGAAAATACTTATAAACCTTAAAATATGGGAAGGAGGAAGGAAAAAAGGAGGGAAGGAAGGCAGAGGGGAAGAAGGAGGGAGGGAAGGAAGGAGGGAGGGAGGGAAGAAAGGAAGAAAGAGAAAGGAGGAAGGAAAGAAGGAATAAAGGAGAAAAGGAAAAGCAAAAAAGGAAAAAGGAGGGAAAGAAAGAAGAATGAAAGGAAGGAAGAATGAGGAAAATAAGGAGGGAGGGAGAGAAGGGAGGAAGGAAAGAAGGAAGGGAGTAAAGGAGGGAGGGAGAGAAGTCCATTTGCCTCTGCTTCCTATAGCTCCTACTTCCCAGGGTTATTGTGAGGATCAAATAATATTTGCAAAGCATTTCACACAGTGCCTGGCACATAATAGGCACTATGTAAATGTTCACTATCATTATTATTAATAATAATAATAATCTAAAAAACCCACTTGACCACTCCCCTTTTCCATATGTCATGATTAAGGAGGCTGCTTTTTGCTTCTTAGCTGCTCCAGCTATTCATTTGCCAAGGCAAATGCTATCTATAATCACATCTATGAGTCTCATGATACACCCAATGCCATTAGCATAAAACACCCCAAGTGGTTTGTCTGAAGCTCTTATTCCTCAGTACTTCATAGCTACCTCTGCAGCATCGCTAGAAACTGTATCAAATATGATACATCATTGGCCAACCATACATCATTCAACAAATAGAAACTACATTCTTCTTATGTTCAAGGCACTACTGATGGATTCCTAACTCATCCCGTCTAGTAGTTATGATCCAGTGTGACAAGAACATGGAGTTTGGCCTGGAAAGACTTGTATGAACTGCTGCAAAGTGAAATGAGCAGAACCAGGAAAACACTGTACACGGTATCAGCAACACTGTGTGATGATCAGCTATGAATAACTCAGCTCTTCTCAGCCACAAAAGTACAAATCCAAGACACTTACAAAGGACTCAGGAAGGCAAATGCTATCTATCCACATCCAGATAAAGAACTGATGGACTCTGATTGTGGATGGAAGCATATTTTTCACTTACTTTATTCTTTTTCGTGTTTTTTTTCTTTTGATCTATTTCCTCTTTCACAACTATGACTAATATGGAAATATGTTTTACATGATAGCATGTGTATAACCTCTTTTTCAGAAGAGGGGAGGGAAAGGAGGGAGAAATATGCGGAACTCAAAATCTTGTAAAAATGAATACTAAAAATTCCTTGACATGTAATTGCAGAAAAATAAAATACCGTTCAAAACATGCCCCCCTCCCCTAAAAAAAGAACACTGGGCTTGGGAATCAGAATACCTGGGTTCTAGTGCCCATCTCCAAATCCCTTCATCACTCTGGATCTCAGCTTCTTTCTCTACAAAAGGGAGAGAAGAATTCCATGCCACCTCCCTCACCCAATTGATGTAAGCCCCAAATAAGATTGTATGTGTATAGATGATATATGTATATGAGTATATATGTGCAGATTATGTACATGTATATTTTATATACATATATGGTACTCTAAACTCTCATTTTCAGAGAGGAACGTGTTCTGTAAACCTTCAAGCATCATGTAAGTGTGAGATGTTACCATTATTTTTAGAAATAGCAGTATTCCACTGTAATCAGCAGCATCTCAGTATTAGGAGAGGCAGCAGGGTGCAGGGGACAGAACATGCTCAAGACCAGCCAGATCTTACTTCTCACACATCCAGGCCTGAGAATCCAGACAAATGGTTTAACCTCCTGGTGCTCGAGTCAACTGGGTGCTGAGCTGCACTGATGGAGGGACTTTCTTCACCTGGGAGTTTCCTATCCCTGTCTTAATTGATAGGTATTTTGTAGGTGGCCTCGGTCATCTCTCTAAGTACTATGCTTAAGCGGTGGCTTATAACACCCACAAAGCACCTAGATGTGACATTTATAACGGGCCTGATTTTTGTAACACTACGGAATGTTAGACCAGTTAGTGAGTCCCTCCAAATTCCATAGGGTCTATATGGATGTAAATCCCACCTCTCGCATTCATCATTTCCTTACTGCAGGTCTGTGTAACGTGGGACTATAGGCGACTAGCTTTATTTCCCTGGGGCCCAGTTTCTTTTTCAGGAGAATAAGGGCATTAATTAGTGACCTCAGGGGTCCTTTTCAGCTCAAGGTGGGGAAGTTACCAGAGGACAAAAAGCCAGGTGGAATTCAGCGGCTCTTTGAAATTCCTTGTATCGTGATGTTGTTTCAGTCGTGTCTGACTCATTGTGAGCCCATTTGGGGTTTTCTTGGCCAAGATGCCAGAGTGGTTTGCTATTACCTTCTCCAGCTCATTTTACAGATGAGGAAACTGAGACAAACAGGGTGAAGAGACTTGCCCATGGTCACACAACTAGTAAGCGTCTGAGGCTGGATTTGAACTCGAGTCTTCCTGACTCCAGTCCAGGGGCTCTATCCACTGGGCCACTCAGCCACCCTTATTTTACTGTCCTCATCATAATTAACAGTGACTACCTTGGCATCCATTTCGGGAAGGCCAGGAATATTACCATTCAGCCCTACTCCAGGGTTCTCTAGCACCCTTGAACGAGCCCAGGAGGCCCAGACTAGCTGCCAAAAGCTCCAGTCAACACTGGTTGTGTTCTCCCAATTTCAGGGGGATCCTGAGCTCCTGTTCCATTTAGGCACTAGTAGTTGGATTAGTTTTTACAAAGAGATATTTACTTCAAAGGCATAGCAACTGCACAAACAGCTTAGTTCCTATAAAACACAATCTTAAGTTCCAAGTCTTGAACCCCTTTCAGGTTCTAGTCCCAGGCACCCTGGCTTCTTAGGGCTTCCCTGCCAGGCTGACCAGCTGCACAATCCTGCATGGAATCCTGTCTCCAAGATTACTATGGTTCCAACTTCTGGTCTGGTGGGTGGGGATCTCTGCCTGCACCCGAAACTGTGAGAGACAAATGAAAGTCAACAAGACAAACATCCAAGGCTCGAGGTAAAAGGGAGACCTGGAAGAGACAAGGGGCCTGACTGGTCTTCCCAGGGGGTCGTGGCCCACAAGTTAGGAACCAACTTGTGATAATGTAAAATAGTTTTCTGTTAACAGAGTCAAGGAAGCTCTGGAAGCAGGAAGGCCACAGCTGCTGCCACTGGCCCTAATAAGGGTACCCCACCCCTCTCACCCTCTGAGGCTGCCTGAAGGCAGGAGGTAGAAGTAGACATTCAAAACTACTGGGCTGGTCTAATGGGCCTGTTAAACAGTGACTGCAGAGTTAACTGTGGAGAAGAGGGAGAACAACAGTTATGGATGACCACTGCTTGGCACAATTGGGCAGTGCCCCAGGACAATTCCCCTGTGTGCCTGGGGTTATGGTTCCCTGTGCTATGCTCATCCTTGGGGAGTCTTCAATGCCTTACAGTGTTTCAGGCTCCCTGAGGTTTCAGAAGCCTCACAGAGAACACCTGAGGACTGGGCAGAGATTAAATAAAATTCAGTTACCAGGAGAATTCACCACCATGGAGGCCTTCAAGCAAAAGAGGGACAACTATGTGATTTCAAGGTGGACAGAGCCTGAGAGATCATCTTGAAATTCATTCGTTTTAAAGAGGAGGAAAATGTGGAGGCCCAAGAAGGAGAACTGACTCAGTTAAGGTCCCAGAACTAGTAAACAGCAGAAGCAAAGTTTGAATATGTGCCCTCGGCCTCCAGATTTCCTGCACCTCTCTTAATCTTGTCGGGGATTCTTGTTCAGCTAGACAAGATGACTTTTTTAGGATGCATGTAACTTTGATATTCTGATTTTGAACCAGGGAGGACACCCAACAGAAAGAATAGGGAGAGAATCACAAAATCGTGTCAACTGTATCCACTACAAATGATGTTATATAATCTCAGCTGGGTCCTCAATGCTGCATGACAATGCTTTTACATCTCCCTAATTAACTCATCACCATACTCGCACAGTGTGTCTTCCAAGCTTGTTCATCTCTCCTCAAACCTCCCATGGCTCCCCTTTCTCCACCTCCTTGTCTGAGAACCTTGCCTCCTATTTTTTTTCCTGAAGAAACTGAAGTCATTTGCCAAGAGCCCTCTTTTCCCATCTTATCTCACATCACCTTGATGCTTTCTGCCACTATGTCCTCTTTTACTGCTGTCTCACATGACCAGGTAGTCTTCCTTCTTGCCAAGTTAAGGTCCTCTACATGCACAAGGGGTTCCATTCCATCCCATGGCCTTCAGCAGATTGTCCCCTCTATCATCCCCACCCTCTCACCTATCTTCAATTTCTCCTAGTCTACAGGCTGCTTCCTGACTGCCTACAAACATACCCATGTCTGCCCCCTCATCAAAACCTTCATTTGATCTGTGCATCCTATTTCCACATCTCTCCTCCCTTTCGTGACTAAACTCTTTGAGAAAGCCATCGACAATAGGTGCCTCCACTTTCTTTCCTCTCTTTCTAAGTCTACATTCTGACTTCTGATCTTATCATTCAATGGAAATTGCTCTCCCCAAAGTTACCAATGATCTCTTAGTTATGAAATCTCCTGGCTCTTTCTTCATCCTCATCCTTCATGACTTTTCTGCAGCCTTTGATACTCTTGAGCATCGTCTTCTCCTGGATCATTCTCTTGTCTCTAGGTTTCTGTGAAACTAATCCATCCTGGTTCTTCTCCTGCCTGTCTGACCACTTCTTCTCAGTCTCTTTTGCTGAAGCTTCATCCAGGTCATACCCATTTCAAGGTGGGTGTCAGCCATGGCTCTATCCTGAGCCCTCTTCTCTTCTCTTCTCCCTCTATACTAGTTCATTTGGTGATCTCATCAGCTCCTATGGTTTCAATCACCATCTCTATACTGATGGTTCCCAGGTCTATTTATCCAGCCGTCAACTCTCTCCTAACCTCCAGACTCACATCTCCAACTGCCTATTAAATATCTTAAACTGTATGTTCCAAAGACATCTTAAGATCAACATGTCCAAAACTGAACTCATCTTTCCCCCTAAATACCTTCTGCAAACTTCCCTATTACTCTCAAGGGCATTACCATCATCCTAGTTCCCCAGGCTAACAACCCAGGTGTCAACCCCTGCCCATCACTATCTCTCACCCTGCCCCCAATATATAATGTGTAGTCAATTCAGGAGGTTCCTAGCATAGGCAACAGCCTAAGCAAAGAGGTGTAGGTCAAAAAGAAAGCACAGGGCCTATTCAGAAGATACAAAGTCACCCAGTTTGGCTAACTCATACAATAGATGGGGAGATGAGGAGTCAGAAGGAAAAGAAAGTATATGGAGGAAAATAATTAGTTTTGACATGAAGATTGTGAAATATCAGTGGAACATCTCAGTAGGATGTTGGAGATGCAGGTCTGAAGAAGCTCAAAATAAAGAGCAGGAGGGGGCAGCCTCCAGACCTGGCCAGGACTGGAGCCATCTGTGTAAGAGGGCATATTTGAAGTCCTGGCAGTCCATAAGATTGCCAAGAAAGAGAGGGCAGAGATAGTAGAGAAGAGAGCCAAGTACAAAAACTTGAGTAGCGCCAGCTTGTGGGACTAGAGAGGAGGAGGAGCTACCAAAGCATCACCAGCCTCTAGCTGGGAATGTACTTTCTCTATCTCTTCCTTGAAGACAGCCTTGGTCATTATAATTCTACAATTTTCAGTTTCAATTGTTTTGTTGTGGCTATCCTCACCAAGCATCTATTAAGCACCCACTATAGCCACACAATGGGAAGAATGCTGAGCTCAGAGTCAGGAAGACCTAAGTTCAAGCACTGCCTCAGACACTTTCTAACTGTGTGACCTTGGGCAAGTTACTTAACCTCTCTCAACCTCCTTCCCTTATCAGTAAAATGGGGGTAATAAAAGCACATCCCTTTCAGGGATGTTGGAAGCATTAAATAAATTAGTATTTGTAAAGAGCTTTGCCAACTGTAAGGTGCCATATAAATGTTACCTATTAATAAGCACAAAGATCTGAGCTTAAAGGCAGAATTTTAAACAAAATCGTCCCTTCCCTCAAGGAGCTTACATTCTGTTGGGAAGTAGATATGACACACACCCAGAAAAGTGAACACAAAATAATTTGTAGAGGGAGAGGGTGTTGGCCCCTAGGGGTATTGTGTAGGAGTTGGCCCTTGAGCCCGGAGGGAAGAGGTAAGGGAGGAGAGCATCCCGGGCCCAAAGGCTTGTGCTCACAGAAATGAGGAGGCAGGAGACGGCATGTACAACCCATCGGCAGTTATTCAGATGGGCCACTTATGTGCCGTCTTTTCTGTTGCTGACTTGAGCTGCTGTTTCATAAGGAGGAGAAAGCGGTGAGATTGGCCTAGGATTTCAAACACTCCAGTGAGCTATGGATGCAATTCCTTTTCTCTATTGACAAACAAATTCTTCTTTTCTAAGCCCTATTTAAAGGTCTCAGGTGCTGGAGAATGCAACATAAAATTCACAGGGTGGCAAGAGAGTGAGGAAGCCCTTCACTTACCCTTCAACAGAGATTGTTGCGGGGCTGGGGGAGGGCTGTTCCTAGAAGGCAGAAAAACACTAAGCCTCATTTGGCCCCTTGTGCCTGTGTCCACACGATGTTTCTGGAGGATTTGAGCTCACCTGACTCTTGCTGGATTTTTCAAGTACAGTATCTTCCCTTGAAAATCGGGCGTATCCTTAGTCTGATGTGCCAAGAAACAGGAAGTTGGATGCTCTGGAGTCCTGTTTTTTGATGTAAAGTTACTTTTTTAAAGTGCTCACAAAACTCAGAGTGAATCTGCAAAAAGCAAACAAACTTATTCAAACAACAACATCCTCCTCAGAAAAAAATAACCAAAGCAAGAAAAATGAAGAGCTTTCAACTCAATTCAATGAAACCAATCAAAAATGAGGGTCAGTGTAAGGACTTAGATTTAGCATCCGCATCTTATTACCTGTGTGACTTTAGGCCAGTTACTTAACCCCCCTGAGACTCAGTTTCCTCTTCTTTAAGGTGAGAGGGCTAGACTAGAGGGCCCCTGAGGTCCCTTCCAGGTGGTTCGTGATCCCATGACTTTGACATAGACATTTACCAAGGAGAAATAAGGGGTTTCTGGAGGCACTGAAAGATAAATGTACCATCTGAATAAATCTACATAAACCAGACTCTCAATAATTTTTTAAAGGTAAAGTTTCTACTATTTTTCCCAATTTTAAGATAATTCTATTTAAAATGACCTAATTTTAAACTAGAACTTTTAGTTAAGTGTGTCACACCTTGACGCCATTGTCTGGAAAATGATTATCTTTAATTTCTCTTCTTGAAATTTCCTTCCCAACTAATTAGTTTATTTTTAGTCATTGTGAATTGTACTCATTATTTGCTCTAGAGACTGGGAGGGAGGAGGCATTTCATTTTAGAACTAGGGACCATGAGTAGCTTGCGCGCTCTCTCTCTCTCTCTCTCTCTCTCTCTCTCTCTGTCTCTGTGTGTGTGTCTGTCTGTCTCTGTCTCTCTGTCTCTGTCTGTCTGTCTGTCTGTGTCTTTCTCTCTCTCTCTCTCAGTTCTATTTTTTTCAATTAACAAAACTCTATTTTCTTTTCCTCCCACCTCTCCTTTCCCCATTGGGAAAAGAAAAAGCAAACTCTCATCACAAATATTCACAGATGGGGAGGGAAACAAATAACCTCCTTGGTCATGTTTTACATATATAGGGGCATCTTTCACCAAGTCCTCAGGAATTGTGGTTGGTCATTGTGTTGCTCAGAGTCTTCAAGTCTTTCCATGTTTTTTGTCTTTACAATGTGGTCATTACTGTACAGATCAGAGGCATCAACTGCACAGCCTAAAGCTGCAGGAAGGCCACAGCACTCCAGAGTGCTTCTTGAACCAAATGAAAATGTAATTGAGAAGTATTTAACAAAATAAATAAAAATGCAATAAAACAAATGATAACAATATACAGTTTTCTAAGTCAATATGTCACCAAAGGGATTCTCACATATGGTTTAGGGGCCCCATTTTTATTTCAGTTTGACAGCAGCAGTATAGATTGCTCCCCTGCTCTCTGTAGCAGTCTCTTTGCTCTTAACGTTGCTGGTATCTTACAGAATTTCTGTGGGCAGTGGCTATTTAATAATGAAAAACCACCCTACTTAACCTTCCCTTCCATCCAACCCCCATCACTGGGCAAAGGGCACTGGGAGAGGTCATCTGGTTGGATCACCATCAAATTAGTTCAACTTTCAATGCATTCCAAAGAGAAAGTTGTTTCCTCTTTTCTTGGGGTTCATAGGGAGAGTCCATGCTATTTCCCAGTAATGTATTCCATCCTTTTTAGTCAAGTTTTCCTTGTCTCCTCCCAAGTCCCTCCTATTTCAATGTAAGTTCATTTCCTCTTGTTTTGACCTTGGGTGGCAAGTCACTTAACCATCCGGGGCCTTAGTTTCCTCATTTCTAAAATATTACAGTTTTGTATCTATCATCCCAATGAAGAAAAGCTATCCCCTGTCCTTCATAAGAAATCTCTTCCAGTGTTTCAGTTTCTATTAACTTAAATTCTTGATCAAGTCTGCTGGGAAATTTCCTTAGCTGGGAAATCCCATATATCACTTTGGAAAGACAATGATTATCTTCAAATCAACAAGCATTTACTAAATTTTTACTGTGTTCCAGACACTGTGTAAAACAATGGGGATACACAGACCAAAATTAAATAGTCCCTGCCCTCAGGGAGGTTTCATTCTACTGAGCCATGCACATATTCGAATCTGTGATTTCATCAATACAGGCATCCTCTCCCATAATGCAAATCAAAGCCCATCCATACCTGCCCATTCTATTCAATCCATGTCCACAACCCTCACATAAGCTGTCCAAGGTCCTAGAAGACTTCCATGCTTCCTCTTGACCTTTCAAAGACCGAGCAGCACACGGGCCACCCTTAGTTATCTCTTGCTTTTTTTTCCATGTGTCCAGCCCTTCTTTTCATTCATGTGTTCCTTTGACGACATCTTTTACTCTACTTCTTCATAATTCCTCATTTGCAATGCAGTGTGGTCTGTTCTCACTGATGAGGTGTTCCTGTATTGCCTTCAAAATGATATTCATTTTCAGTTCTTCAGACCTTACATATAGGATTAGGTTTACAGAATTAAATTGTGTCCTGATGAGTCATTAGCTTATTCTCTAAAACTCTCATGGATCAGTGATTTTATTGATTAGATATACTCTCCATCTATGCAGATTGCAATCTATCTAGACCTGCCCACCCTGTGCAACTTTTGTCCATGTCCATCTAGTTCATAAGTTTAGCACAAGGGGTCCACCCAATATACTGGATGCTTTTTTAAATTTCTCCTGATATCTTTAAGATACAAGTGGAGCATTCAGGTTGATGTCCATCATCCTTGCAGTATATTTAGCCTGTTTTCTCTTCCTATCATACATTTTTAATAGTATAGTGCTATGTAGAACTTGTTAGCAGGCAGAGCTTTCAGTTAATGACACATGATCCACTTTGGGGGGACAAAGCTATTTCCTTTTGGTTATAACTTCATTGTCAGCCCATTACTTCGTCTTGTCCATTTTTGGAACTGTCTTTCCTAGCAAAGCAGGACCACAAAAAATAAGGGTAAATAGTGGCTGCCCACTTCAATGATACCTCAGGCAGTTAACTAATCACTGTCACCGCTTTCAGCCCATTTACCTAGAAAAATTCTAGCAAAAATATTCTGCTTGCTTTGGGAAATTATACAAATTAATCAACATAGCTCTGAGCCCCCAGCCAGAAATTATGCTTTGTCAAAATACCACAAATCCTTCTTTCTCCTGTCTCAGTTGCCTTCTCTCAAAAGCTTCATGTTAACAATAAAATGCAATGTAGCCAGTAGTGACCTTATCCCATGTTGCTGATTTTGGAGAGATTCAAATACCAAAAGGTAAACAAACTTTCTAAGGAACAAAGGTCAACTTTCTCCAGCCACCAAAGCATTAGCTTTAAGTTCTCTTGTATGAGAGAAGAGGAAAATTTTAAAAACATACACCAGGTATGGTTTTCAGTTAAAGTAACGCCATGGCAGTGATGTCTCTTCTTCATCCCATCTACCACTTCCTTTATGAGACTCCTACACAGCCAACTTTCACTGCTTTCCCTCTACAGTGTCTGTGCAGCATGCTCCCTTGTGGATTCTCAGTATCTCTTTTGCCTACGATCCTCTTCCTACAATTCCAAGAAGGCAAAAATGCCTGGGGGAATTAAAACAACTCTGAGGTATCACCTCACATCTATCAAATTGGCTAATATGACAGAAAAGGAAAATGATAAATGTTGGAGAAGATGTGGGAAAATTGGGGCACTAATGTATTGTTGCTGGAGTTGTGAACTGATCCAATCATTCCAGAGCACAATTTGGAACTATGCCCAAAGGGCTAAAAAATTGTGCATACCCTTCAATCCAGCAATACCACTAGTAGGTCTATATTCCAAAGAGATCATGAAAAAGGGAAAAGGACCCATGTGTACAAAAATATTCATAGCAGCTCTTTTTATGGTGGTAAAGAATTGGAAATTGAGGGAATGCTCATCAATTGGGGAATGGCTAAACAAGTTGTGGTATATGAATGTAATGGAATATTATTGTTCCATAAGAAATGATGAGCAGGAAGATTTCAGAAAAACCTGGAAAGACTTACACGAATTGATGCTCAGTGAAGTGAGCAGAATCAGGACACTGTACAGAGTAACAGCAACATTGTGTGATGACTAATTTTGATAGACTTTGCTCTTCTCAGCAACGCAAGAACCTAAGATAATTTCAAAAGATTCCTGATGGAAAATGCTGTCCACAGCTAGAGAAAGAACTATGGAATCTGAATGAGATTGAAGCATACCATTTTCACTTTTTTGTTGTTTTTCTCCTTTCTTGTGGTTTTCCCCTTTTGCTCTGATTCCTTTTGTACAACATGACTAATGTGGAAATATGTTTGTCATGATTTACATGTATAACCAATCAAATTGCTTACTGTTTTGGGGAGTAGTGAGGTGAAGACGACAGGTAGAAAAAATTGGAACTCCAAATCTTATAAAAAATTAATGTTCAAAACTATTTTTATATGCAACTGGAAAAATAAAATACTATATATTTAAATACTAGATGTATTTGTTTAGTAATCATCATTTATTATTTATTTATTTATTAATTAGTTATTTGATAATATAAATGTTAAATTTATTTATTATTTAAATAATATTTATACTAAAATACTATATATTTAAAACATGACCTAACCATCTGTGCATATTTGTGACAAGAGTTTTCTGTTTCTTTTCCCATTGGGAAGGGAGAGATAGGAGGGAAAGAAAATAGATTTTTGTTCATTGAAAAAAAATAAAGCTGAGAGAGAGAGAGAGAGAGAGAGAGAGAGAGAGAGAGAGAGAGAGAAAGGGAATACTGGGAGACCACCACCTGAAACCATTAGGCATTTACCTCCACTGTCCTAAGCTGCTACGTGATACTTAGAGAAAGTGTGACCAAGACAGCATTACACATTTCCCTGATGACATCATCTCCTTCTATTTTTCTTCAAAGTTTTTCATTGGTTATATGTTGCAGCCTGCTTATATCCACTGTGAACCTCTCCAGTGTCCTTTGTGTGATATCAATTTTCAGTTCTTCAGAGACAGTTGTGTTCTATGACTTGCTGCTACTATACGTGATAATCTTGCTAATACTTATCAAGCCTATTACAATACTCCATAAAGTAATGTTTCTTGATGCTTTGGGGCATATGATAAAGCCCAGCATGCCAACTCCTATCTTTATCTCTCCAAGGAATATCTACGAGACATTCTTCCATTTAGTTGCAGCTCCTGGTTTCAGATGTGAAGGGATGTGAAGATCGATAAGACTCAACTTCTCTACTTGTACTTCTAGTAGCATGTCCATTTGGTCACTGGAAAAGGATCACAAAATACCAATAGTCAATTAAAAGTTTATAACTTAAATGTTTAAAAACTGTCTGAGTCCCCTTTTCTGCCGCTCTGCTGAAGCCGAAGGGGCGATGCAAGATGAAAGGCTGTTTCAAAATTTTCTTTGCTTCATGGGTTGCCATGGCTATTCATCATCGAATGGTGTCTTACTTGTGTTGAGCCTCTTTGTTAATAGCTAGGCTGGTCCACGGAAAATTAAATAAACTCAGTCAATTGCCAGGGCCAGCCTGAAAGAAATTTCCAGGGCTTTCCCCTTCCTGTCTTTCCCCTTACTTCCAAGAATCCAGGGGCTTCTCCATGCCATGATAGGACAGCAGAGGAGGCTTTATGGAGGACACAACATCTTAATGCCAGTGGATTTGTCTCATCAACACAGTATCATCTGACCAGAATCTTTGTCCTGACCAAGAATCAAGGCATTCCTGAGAAGAGGCGTTTGCTTTCGATTTATGATGATGTTTGTAGTAATGCTGGTTAATTGATTAGTTAGAGACATTCTCCATGATCTCTGACTTTAGTCTCAATGATAATGCATATATGCTCTTGAGCTGTTTAAGCACAGGAAAACAGTCTTCTAAGTGATATAGCGTTAGAATACTTAGGGTTAAAAATATTTTAAAATTCAATACGAGACCTCAAACTATACTACAGAGTGGTAATCAACAAAATGATGTGGTTGTCGGTCATTCAGTCATGCCCAATCCTCCCTGACCTCATGGACCATAGCACACCAAGTCTTTCATCCTCCACTATCTCCCGAAGTCCATCCATGTTCAAGTTCATTGCTTCCATGACACTATCCATTTCATCCTCTGCCAACCCCTTCTCCTTTTGCCTTCAATCTTTTCAATATCTGTTTCTTCCCAATGAGTTCTGTTTTCTCATTATATTGTTAAAGCATTTAAGCTTCAGCTTCAGTATTTGTCTTTCCAATGAATAGTTTGAATTATGTTCTTTAATTATTGACTGATTTGATCCCCTTGCTGTCCAAAGAACTCTCAAAAATCTTTTGCAGCACTACTTTTCAAAAGCTTTGATTCTCCAATGCTCAGCTTTCCTTACAGGACAGCTCTCACAGCCATACGTTACTATGGTAAAAACCATAGCTTTGATTACACAGACCTTCATCAGCAAGGTACTATCCCTGCTTTTTAGTATGTTCTGCAGATTTGCTATAGGTTTCCTTTCAAGGAACATGCATCTTTTAATTTCATAGCTGCAGTCACTGTCGGCAGTCATCTTTGAACCCGAGAATATAAAATTTGACATTGGTTCCATTTCTTCTCCCTCTATTTGCCAGGAAGTGATGGGACCAGTTGCTATGATCTTTGTTTGTTTTGGGGAGGGGGTTATGTTAAGCTTCAAGCCAATTTTTATACCTTCCTCTTTCACCCTCATCCAGAGGTTTCTTAATTCTTTACTTTCTGACATCAGAGTGGTATCATTCGCATATCTAAGATTGTTGATATTTCTCCTGGCAACCTTAATTCCAGCTTTTGATTCATCCAGCCTGGCATTTTGCATGATGTACTCTGTATATGTTAAGTTAATAAGGTGACAATATACAGATTTGTCATACTCCTTTCTCAACCTTAAACCATTCAATTATGATTCCATGTTCATTTCTAACTGTTGCTTCTTGATTACATAGATTCCTCTGGAGACAAGTAAGATGATCTGGTACTCCCATCTCTTTGAGGACTTGCCAAAATTTTTGCAATCCACATAGTAAAAGGCTTTAGCATAGTAAATGATGCAGAAGTAGATTTTTTCTAGAACTCCCATGATTTCTCCCTAATCTAGAGAATGTTAATAATTTGGCCTCTAGTTCCTCTGCCTCTCCACAAACCAGCCTCCTCTTCTGGTAATTCTGAATTCACATACTGCTGAAGCCTAGCTTGCAGAATTTTTTTTTCTTTTTTTTTAAAATTTTTTTTTATTTTTATTTTTTTAAAATTTATTTAACATATTTAGTTTTCAGCATTGATTTTCACAAGAGTTTGGATTACAAATTTTCTCCCCATTTCTACCCTCCCCCCCACTCCAAGATGGCATATATTCTGGTTGCCCTGTTCCCCAGTCAGCGCTCCCCTCTGTCACCCCACTCCTCTCCCATCCCCTTTTCCCTTCCTTTCTTGCAGGGCAAGATAAATTTTTACGCCCCATTGCCTGTGTATCTTATTTTCCTGTTGCATGCAAAAACATTTTTGTTTGTTTTTTGAACATCTGTTTTTAAAACTTTGAGTTCCAAATTCTCTCCACTCTTCCTTTCCCACCCACCCTCCCTAAGAAGTCAAGCAATTCAACATAGGCCACATGTGTATCATTATGTATAACCCTTCCACAATACTCATGTTGTGAAAGACTAACTATATTTTGCTCCTTCCCAACCCATCCCGCTTTATTGAATTTTCTCCCTTGACCCTGTCCCCTTTCGAAAGTGTTTGTTTTTGACTACCTCCACCCCCATCTGCCCTCCCCTCCATCATCCCCCCCATTTGTTTTTATCTTCTTCCCTCTTCTTTCCTGTGGGTAAGATTCCCAATTGGGTATGTATGGTATTCCCTCCTTAGGCCAAATCTGATGAGAGCAATGTTCACTCATTCCACCCTCATCCGCCCTCTCCCCACCTCCCACAGAACTGCTTCCTCTTGCCACCTTTATGGGAGATAATCCATCCCATTCTATCTCTCCTTATCTCCCTCTCTCAGTATATTCCTCTCTCATCCCTTAATTTGATTTTATTTCTTTTAGATATCTTCCCTTCATCTTCAACTTACCCCGTGTCTGCTCTCTCCCTCTCTCCCTCTCTCTCTCTCTCTCTCTCTCTCTCTCTATATATATATATATATATATATATATATATATATGTATGTATATATATATATACATACACACATAGATATATACATACATACACATTCACTCATATATATACATAAACATATATGTATGCATATTCCCTTCAGCTACCCTAATACTGAGGTCTCATGAATCATACACATCATCTTTCCATGTAGGAATGTCAACAAAACAGTTCACCTTTAGTAAGTCCCTTGCAATTTCTTTTTCTTGTTCTTTTTCTTGATTACCTTTTCATGCTTCTATTGATTCTTGTGTTTGAAAGTCAAATTTTCTATTCAGTTCTGGTCTTTTCACTGAGAAAGCTTGAAAGTCCTCTATTTTATTGAAAATCCATATTTTGCCTTGGAGCATGATACTCAGTTTTGCTGGGTAGGTGATTCTAGGTTTTAATCCTAGCTCCATTGACCTCCGGAATATTGTATTCCAAGCCCTTCGATCTCTTCATATAGAGGCTGCCAGATCTTGGGTTATTCTGATTGGGTTTCCACAATACTCAAATTGTTTCTTTCTGGCTGCTTGCAGTATTTTCTCCTTGATCTGGGAGCTCTGGAATTTGGCAACAATATTCCTGGGAGATTTCTTTTTGGGATCTACTTGAGGAGGTGATCGATGGATTCTTTCAATTTCTATTTTGCCCTGTGGCTCTAGAATATCAGGACAGTTCTCCTTGATAATTTCTTGAAAGATGATATCTAGGCCTTTTTTTTTTATCATGGCTTTCAGGTAGTCCAATAATTTTTAAATTATCTCTCCTGGATCTATTTTCCAGGTCAGTGGTTTTTCCAAGGAGATATTTCACATTATCTTCCATTTTTTCATTCCTTTGGTTCTGTTTTATAATATCTTGATTTCTCATAAAGTCCCTAGCTTCCACTTGCTCCAATCTAATTTTTAAAGTCGTATTTTCTTCAGTGGTCTTTTGGACCTCCTTTTCCATTTGGCTAATTCTGCCTTTCAAGGCATTCTTCTCCTCATTGGCTTTTTGGAGCTCTTTTGCCATTTGAGTTAGTCTGTTTTTTAAGGTGTTGTTTTCTTCAGTGTATTTTTCGGTATTTTTTTGGGTCTCCTTTAGCAAGTCATTGACTTGTTTTTCATGGTTTTCTCGCATCCTTCTCATTTCTCTTCCCAATTTTTCCTCTACTTCTCTAACTTGCTTTTCCAAATCCTTTTTGAGCTCTTCCATGGCCTGGGACCAGTTCATGTTTTTCTTGGAGGCTGTTGGTGTAGGCTCTTGCACTTTATTGACTTCTTTAGGCTGTATGTTTTGGTCTTCTTTGTCAGCAAAGAAAGAATGCAAAGTCTGAGACTGAATCTCGGTGCGTTTTTGCTGCCTGGCTATATTCCCAGCCAACTAACTTGACCTTTGAGTTTTTCAGCGGGGTATGACACTTGTAGACTAGAGAGTTCTATGTTCCATGTTTGGGGGGGAGGTGCCAGCTCTGCCACACCAGCACTGCTCCTTACCCAACCCCCAACCCGATCTGGGCTTAGATCGTCAGCAGGCCGTGCACTCCTGTTCTG
This sequence comes from Trichosurus vulpecula, assembly GCF_011100635.1. Classification (NCBI taxonomy): domain Eukaryota; kingdom Metazoa; phylum Chordata; class Mammalia; order Diprotodontia; family Phalangeridae; genus Trichosurus; species Trichosurus vulpecula. The sequence continues at coordinate 140,809,023 of NC_050578.1, forward strand.
ATCCGCCACTTAATTCCTCCCACCAGGTGGGCCTGGAGCCGGAATTAACAACAGCTGTAGCTGCCCCACCTCCGCTGCCCCTGGGGCTGGAAGCCGAACCGTGAACTCTTTCTACTCCCGTAGCTTTTCCCACTAACCTTCTCCGCAGTCTTTGGTGTTTGTGGGTTAAGGAGTCTGGTAACTGCCGCAGCTCACTGATTCAGGGCGCTAGGGCCCCCTCCACCCGGCTTCTGGTCTGGATGATCCACGCCGCCCACGCTGGACTCTGCTTCACTCCGTTCCCAGCTCCCAGCTCCGTGTGGGATAGACCTCACCCAGAGACCATCCAGGCTGTCCTGGGCTGGAGCCCTGCTTCCCTCTGCTGTTTTGTGGGGTCTGCCATTCTAGAATTGGTTCAGAGCCATTTTTTATAGGTTTCTGGAGGGACTGGGTACAGAGCTCATACTATTTCCTGCTTACCAGCCGCCATCTTGGCTCTACCCCCAGCTTGCAGAATCTTAATGATAACCTGGCTGGCATGTAGAATGAGCACAAAATTTCACTAATTTGAACCTTCCTTGGTGTTGTCCTTTTTTAGGATTGGGGTGTAAACTGATCTTTTCTAATCTAGTGCCTACTGTTGGATTTTCCAAATTTCCTAGCATGTTGAGTGAAGCACTTTAATACATCATCTTTTAGAATTTTAAATAGCTCAGCTGGAATTCCAACCCCTTCTCTAGCCTTATTGTTATCAATACTACTAAGTCTCACTTGATTTCATTTTCTAGGATGTCTGGCTCTAGACCAGTATCCATATCATTGTTAAGATGTTAAGATCTTTCTTGCATATTTCTTTTGTACATTCTTACAGCCTCTTCTTAATCTCTTTTACTTCTATTAAGTCCCTACCATTTTTGTCCTTTATTATGCCCATTTTTGCATGAAATGTTCTTTAGATATCTCTAATTTTCTTAAAGAGATTTCTTGTCTTTTGCAATCTATTCTTTTCTTGTATTTCTTTGTATTGCTCATTTAAGAAAACCTTATCTCTTCTTGCTATTCTCTGGAATTCTGCATTCAGTTGTGTTTTTTTTTTACTTTCTTCTTTGGCTTTCATGTTCCTTTTTTCTTCAGCTATTTGTAAAGCATCATCAGACAGACATTTTGCTTTCTTGTTCTTCTTTTTCTTTAGGATGTTTTCTATTCCTGCTTCCTGTACAATATTGCAAACCTCTGTCCATAGTTCTTCAGGCACTCTGTCTACCACATCTAATCCTTTAAATATATTCATCACTTCCATTTCATATTCATAAGGGATGTTATTTAGGTTATACCTATATAGTCTTGTGGTTTTCCAACTTAAGTCTGAATTTTTCAATAAGAAACTCATGATCTGAGCCACAGTCAGCTCCAGGTCTTGTTCTAACTGACTGAATAGAATTTCTCCACCTTTGGTGGCAAAGCTTATAACCCATCTAGCAACCTGTACTGGATAAGAAATGGAGTAGTTGATCAATGCAATAGATTAGGTACAGAACATAAGAAGTAAATGATCACAGTAAATTTGTGTTTGAAACACCCAAAGACCCAAAATATTAGGCAAGATCTCACTATCTGACAAAAACTAACTAGGAAAACTAGAAATCAATATGGCAGAAAAATGGTATAGATCAACATCTCACACCATATACCAAAATAAGCTTGAAATGAATATATTATTTAGACCTTAAGGATAACATCATAATCAAATTAGGGGAGCATGGAAAAATGCTTATCAGATCAATGGATATGGGAAGAGTTCATGACCACACAAAAGTTAGAGAGAATCATAGGAGGTAAAATAGATAATTTTGATTATATTCAATTTTTTAAAAATTGCACAAACAAAACCAATGCAGCCAAAAGTAAAAGAAAAGCAGGAAACTGGGAGAAGGGGAATTTTACAAGTGTCTCTGATAAAGGCATTATTTACCAAATACATAGAGAATTGAGTTAAACTTATAAAAATAAGAGCCATTTTCCAACTGACAAATTGTCAAAGGATAGGAACAAGCCATTTTTGGAGGAAGAAATCAAAGCTATCAATAGTCATAGGAAAAAGCTCTCAATCCTTAATAATTAGACAAATGCAAATTGAAACAACTCTGAGGTACCATCTCATACACATCAAATTGACTAGGGTGACAGAAAAGAAATATGACAAATGCTAGAGGTGAAGGGGGGGAATAGATACACTAAATACACTGTTGGTGGAGCTGTGAACTGGTCCAACCATTTTGGAGAGCAATTTGGAACTACACCAAAAGGGCTATAGAACTGCATACTTTTTTGGTCCAGCAATACCATTACTAAATCTGTAGCCCAAAGGGATGAAAGAAAAATGAAAGCAACTCTTTTTCTGGTGGCAAAGATTTGGAAACTGAGGGGATCAATTGGGAAATGCCTAAACAAGTTGAGGCATCTAGGTAGACCAGTGGTTAGAGTCTCAGGCCTGGAGTCAGGAAGACCAGCTCGTTAGCTGTGTGATCCTAGGCAAATTCCTTAACCACTGTAAACCTAACGTGTCAACCCCACGTGTTTACTCACATGTGAAATAAGGATTATAATCACACCTACCTCCTAGGGCTGCTGTAAGGATCAAACAAGATAATATTGTAAAGTGTTTAGCACACTGGCTGGTCTGTAGTAGGTGCTATACAAATATTTGTGTTGGTATTATTATTAGTAAATGATTGTGATAAAATACCATTTTCTGTAAGGAATAATGAAGGGGATGGTTTCAGAAACACCAGGAAAGATATATGAGCTAATGTAAAGTGAAATGAGTAGAACAAGGAGAAAGATAATCACCTGTGAAAGACTTAGCTATTCTGCTCAGTACAATAAGCCAAGACAATTTCAAAGGACTCATGATGAAAAATGCTCTCCACCTCCAGGGAGAGAACTGATGGATTAAGGATGCAAATGGGAATATAATTTTCTAGTTTTATCTTTTTTTGCTTGGTTGTTATCCTGGACTCTAGAAGAGGACCAAAATGACATCATTATGTTGGAGTAAAGGTACAGTGTGTCCAACTGGGGCTGGACATGCTCAGAACCCTCCACAGGTTCGGCACACATAGTCCCTATTTAGAGTGGAGATGTCTCTAAATTCATGCATCTCATGTTTCTTTTGACTTACTGCAATTCTGCTTCACTCATAGAGCACAGGGCCTTCCTTGATGCAGGCACGCCATGCTGGACGGCCCTTTGCCAGAATCTCCCACATCATACAATGGATTCCAAAGTTCTTCAGAGAGACCTTAAGAGTGTCCTTGTATCACTTCTTCTGACCACCATGTGAGCACCTTTCTTGCATGAGTTCTCTGTAAAATAGTCTTTTAGGCAAACATACCTTTGGCATTCAAACAACATGGCCAGCCCATTGGAGTTGCTCTCTCTGCAGTAGAGTTTGAATACTTCTCAGTTTAGCTGGGGAGAAGACCTCAGTGTCTAGCACCTTATCTTGCCAGGCGATCTTCAGAATCTTCCTAAGATGATTCAAATGGAAGCAATTCAGTTTCCTAGCATGGCTCTGGTAGACTGTCCAGGTTTCACAGGCACACAACAATGAGGTCAGCACAACGTCTCTGTATGAATAATAGGTGTCATATTTCTTGCCTTCTCATTGAGTGGGGGAGGGACTACATGGAGGGAGAGAATTTGGAACTGAGAATAATTTTTTTAAAGATACATATTTTAAAATCGAAACTTAACACAAGCTTGTTCTAAAATATTAAGTGCTTTCATATTGATAGGGCTCTCAGAACTTATTCAAGGAACACTTAGAGACTAAGCACAACATTTTATCAACCAATTTTGTACTGCACAGCATTATTCAAGGAGTCATCATTTTGAGGATGAGAATGTTTGAGCTGAGTGATATAATAGAAATAACACTGGGCTTGGAGGAAAGAGCTGGATGATTAGGGGCTTCAGTCATTTTATTTATCCTCTCCAAGCTCAGTTTTCCAAATCTGTAAAATTGGGTAGCCAGGCGGGGCAGTAGAGTGCCAGGCCTGAAGTCTGGAAGACTCATTTTCCAGAGTTCAAATCTGGCCTCAGATTACTAGCTGTGTGACTCCATTTGCTTCAATTTCCTCATCTATAAAATGAGTTGGAGAAGAAATGCAAGCCACTGCAATGTCTTTGCCAAGAAAACCCCAAATGGGATCATGAAGAGTCAGACATGACTGAAAATGACTGAACAACAACAAATTTGGGATAATAATATCAGTAGAACCTACTTCGCAGGGCTCAATGGATGAAAAAGCATTTATTAAATACCTCCTATGTGCCACACACAGGGGTAAGCTGTGAGCATAGAAACACAAGAGTGAAGACAAACCCTGCCTTCAAGACTGCATTTTAATAGTGGGAGACAACACATATAGGGGAACGGGAGCCAGGGAGGGGCATTTTGGTTTGGAAGGTTATCCGAATGGTGAGTGGGGCCATGGGGGATCAGAATGATGCACTCTTCCTAGTGTGGCAGAATTGATTTGAGTATGATTCCAAAAATGGAAGATACACAGAGAAATATGGAAGGCACACATCCAAGGCCTGGTGGCCAGGGACAAGATAGCAGAGAGCAAAGGGAATCATAGCTGGAGAGCCAAGACCAGATGGAGCTGGCCACATGAGGAAGTCAATAGTCAGAACAAAGGGACTCCAAGTAGGAGTTACGTGCATGTCCTCTGATCCAGGCAGTAAGGTGGCTGGCTAGAAGACAGTGAGAGGAGTGAAAAACAACAAAAGAAATAATGGCTGTAGAATATGTTGCAAAACTTAGATTAATAAATGAATGTCATAGGATCATAGATTACAATTGGAAAGTAAAGGTCATCCAATCCCTAACCTCTTCATTTTATAGCTAAGAAAACGGAATCACAGAAAGGTTAGGTGATTTGTACAGGGTCATGCAGGTGTTATCTTAGATTGGACTTGACACCCCCCCCCCCCCCGCCCAGTCTTTCTGACTCCAGGTCTTACATTCAATGGAGTACACTCTGCTGCCCCTGCCACAAGCACCGTCATCTTGGGGATAGATACTGTCTACACACAGTCCACACATTTGTGTACACCTTCTTTTACAGTACACGCCCAGAGCAAGATTCATAAAATACTGTAGAAGGTTAAACTAACTATAAAACAGAAACATACGATTATAATATGCTCTGAAACTTCCAACGTGTAGGCTTCCTTTCAGAAAATGTGTAAGACACGTAAGTTGTGGGAGCAGATGATAGCAGCCTCTTAGCCATAGCCCAAGTTGTTAATCTGATGAATAGTGCTGGGATTTATGGCCAAGTCATGGTTTCACCCCTTTTTCTTGAATTCTAAGCCTCTTGATTTTTCTCCCCCTTTCAAACAACTGAATAAAACTGAATATTCCCTTATACCTAAGAATGTATAATTAACACATATTTCCTATCATGTAAGGAATTAGCCTTAAAAAGTTGTGCTAGTGTGTAAGCTTCAGTGGGCCAGCCATGTAGCAAGTGTGGTAGGAGACAGAACAGAGATACTCACAGTGCTTGGCACTGTACTAAGTACTTTGGATAAAAAGATGAAAGAACAAAACAAAACAGTCCTAGTCTTCAGTAATAATGATAGCATTTAAAGCTTTCTACAACATGAGACATATTATCTTAAGTTCCTCACAACTCTCTTCTGGTATTGGTGTTCATTCCTCATTTTGGAAGAAGACCAATGACAGTACAGTACTGAGGTGGTGGATAAAATAGTGGATGATGAGAGATGTACTGACTTTCATTTGAGGTGCGTTTAAGTGAGGCAGAGCTGCATGAAGTCATCAGCCTCACTTTGTCTTCCAGAGGCATCGAAGTCCAGTGACAAGACAAAAGCTAGAATGACTGGGGGTGGCCCAGGATGAAGTGGATGACCTTGGTATCTCTCTCTCTCTCACAGTGCTACCTTCAGCCACCTTCATGGCCATTGGAATAAATCATTCTCATCTGTCCATTCCACCAGAAGAAATCTTTACATGCTTGGGGTTGGCATCCCCCATAACTCACCAACAGGTTTGAAGCATGTCAGCTACTCTCAACCTGGTTTAGCCCATCTGATGAGATGGTTTGCCAGGGTGTGGCCTCTGTGAATACTGTAGTTTCTTGGAGCCACAGATTAGAATTGTGCTGTGGTATAGCTTCTGTTAATGCCCCAATTTACAGATGTGAAAACTGAGGCTTAAGGAGGCTAAGAGACTTGCCCCATGGTCACATAGCTAGTAAGTTTCTTTTTTTTCATATGTTGGCATTTATTATTTAAGTTCAAGAACAGGTTGTGAAAGGGGTGGGTGTGGGAGGGCCTAGAGGAGAAGGAGGGAAGAGACAGGGAGACTAGAGTCTCTCATCTGTGTCTGCTCTAGATGGGGTTGATCCTGATTTCTGAGCCTTGGTCCGGGGCACACAACGAAGCACGCCATTAAGATGAGGTTGGGGGGGTACGGTTTAGGAAAACATGGTGGGGGTGGGGGTGGCCAGAGTTACACATCCAACCAGAGGTGGGGGCTGGGATTCTCCTTGAATCAGCAGCACCGCTTCTTTTTAGGAACTGAAGCATAGTGATAAGTTCCATCCCACTTATTTCAGCTCTTATAAAATATTCTTGTAGTTAAAAGTCTGTGCTAAAGAATTCTTTCATCGCCTCTCTAACTTCTTGTACTTTGCTTCTAGTTTCTTTGAATATGCATCCAATTTGTAAGCTGCCTGCTCAAGAGCTGCTACTTGCTCCTCAGTTAGAGTGATCTGATCCAGATAAGGCTGAAGTGCTGCATATTTCTGGTTTAAGTCCTTTAGGTTTCTACTTATGTTTACTGCAATATCTTTCATTTCCAGATACTTCAAGCTAGTCAGTTTGTTCATATTTTCCAGAAGTTTATAGTCTTCATTGGTAGCTGTGAGCTCGCCTGTCAGGTACGTGGCCATTTTGGAGAACATATCCTGGCACAGCCCCATGATGTCCGCCTCGGCGGGCTCTGTTGCCTCCTCTGCCGTCTCCACCACGGCACCGTTTAGGCCGGGGAAGGGAGGTAGGAGAAAGGATGGAGGGAAGGATGGGATGGCAAAGAAGAGGGAAAGGAAGGGGGGAAGGGAAAGGGGCAAGAGTGGAAGGAAAGGGAGAAAAGGGGAAGGGTGAAAGCTAGTAAGTTTCTAAGGTGAGATCTGAACCTCAAGTTGTCTTGACTCCGTGCACATCCCTCTGTGCCTCAATGAATTTACTTTCGTATGTACACAGGTGAAAAATAAATACAAGTTCATTTGAACTGTTCTAAAATATGGAGAGCTTTCATATTGGTAGAGGGCTTGCAGAACCTATTCGAGGAAGACTTGGAGACTGAGTACGATTTATCAACAAATTTTGTACTAAACAATATCATTCTAGAGCTATCATCTGGAGGAATCAGAGAAACTTGATTTGAATTGAGCATGGAAGGAACATAACGATTCTAGAAAGAGGCAGTGAGTCATGGGGTTCATAGGATTATAACCCTAGAGCCAGATGGGACCTTAGAGGCCATCTATTCCAACCCCCTCATTTAATGAATGAGAAAGCTAGGAGACTGAAGGTGAAATTGCTTGACCCTGGTCACATGGATAGTGTCAGAGGGTAGATTTGAACCCATTTGCTTTGACTCCAAAGCCAAGTGTTCTTTCTACTGCACTGCATTGCCTCAAAGAACAAGCGAGTGGAGCAGTTCAGTGGGCAATGAGTAATGCCTACCTGGAGTTCAGGGAAGAGATGAAGGCTGCATGTGTAGACTTGGAAGTCTTCTCTAATGAAATCATGATCTCACTTCTAGGAGCTGGTGAGACCTCCAAGAGTGAATGTATAGAAGGAAGAAAAGAAGGTCCAGGACAGTAAGGCCATGATCTGGCTGCTGATCCAGAGAAAAGCCAGAGGTGTGAGGAGAACCAGAGGAGAGACAATTCACAGAAGTCAGGGGAGGACAGAGTACCATAAGGATGGCTATCAGTGTCAAAAGCTATGGACACCAAGGAGGGCAAACTCCCACGTGTTGGTCTGCTGTCATCCAAATGTGAGAAGGAACACGGAAGGCCTCCAGTACATTAGATAGCCCTCCTTAGAGGATATACCGGAGGATGTAGAGAAGAATCCCAAGGTATAAGAATCAACCAACTAACCAATCAAAAAGCAGTCATTAAGTACTTACTATATACCAGGTGCTAATGCTGGGATTAGAAAGACAGGTAAGCATAGTCCCAGCCCTCAAGAAACTTGTTCTGAACTGAACATAACTTAGGTTAGTTTATGTTCATGATATACATATATATATGCATATGTATATCCACACACATATGTATACATATATACATGTGTGTACACACACGTACGTGCATGCATGTACATGCAGACAGGCATATACAGACATACATATGCATACATATATTATATATACATAAATACATTTAGTTAGTTATTTGATATAGTTAATGTTAGGTGGCTTATGTTTAATACTGGAATGAAAAGAGATACTTGTAGGTCATTCATCAATTAACCAAAGATTTACTTAGACATAGCAGGGGAAGGATATTCCACAGAGACGTACCCTGAACTCACCATGAGCTGATTCAGCCAGACAAATCCCCTGTTTTGGCTCTGCCAGGAAGCACCTGGAGCTGCTTGTGGCTATTTTGTATGGCTGTGACCCAGAAGTGATGCCAGTGGCCCAAATCTTTAGTGCCTGAGCCAATCAAGTCTTGATTGGGTTGAGAAATATAGGGACAGTTTCAATGCCTTTTGGGTACAAACTAGTCAACCTTGCATAGCTTGGGGGTTAGGATATTGCCCCTACCACAGCATTTAAATAGTTTTGTACATCCAAGATATAGAAAAAATAGATTGGAGGCAATCTCAGAGGAGAAAACCTTCATAACCGGGAGTGCTGATAAGGCCTCTGCAGAAGGTGGAGGCTTGACTGGTAGAGAGAATACCCAAACTGATGAGATCACATAGCCACAAATTATTAAACTGTAGAAATTGTATCTTTTCCAGTTCTTAGTTGTGACAAATCATATGAGCCCCGCAATGTTGTCCTTTGCCCAAACTGCACCGGGTCATCCCTTACCTTGGGACGGGAGAGACACACAGCAGGACAAATGACACAAAATGAAGATTAGGAACCTAATTCGTTTAACCAGTGGAGACAACCAAGCCAAGAGGAAAAATGCTCTACACTCAATGTAGCACCACCTGGTAGCTTCTTGGCATGACAGAGTCCATCTGACACCCTGTCAGGGACTGCTTGGTAGGATATGGCTACTGGATCCTGAGAAGCCCTTTCTTTACAATGGCTCCACTGGCAAAGAATCAAGAAGACTTATTGGAAAGAATTAGAAAATCCAAGATGTAGGGTTCAGGGCAGCTAGGTGACACACTGCACTGAGTGTTGTTCCTGGAGTCAAGAAAACCTGGGTTCAAATCTGGCCTGAGACACAACCCTGGGCAAGTCACTTCACCCTGTCTGCCTCAGTTTCCTCATCTGTAAAATGAGCTAGAGAAGGAAATGGCAAACTACTCCAGGATCTTTGCCAAGAAAACCTCAAATGGGGTAATGAAGAGTCCAACATGACTGAAATGAATGAACAAAGATGTAGACTCAGGAGCATCCTCAGAGGCCATCCTGAGGCCCAGAAAAGTGAAGGCCCACGGTCACAGAGCATTAAAATCAAGAGATGGGTTTGAATCCAGGGCCCTTGTCTCCAGAACTAGGGCTGTTTTCACTATCCTGTACTAGCTCCAACTCATTGTTTTACCCAGATTAATAACTTTAATTTTTTTACACTGTTATAAAACAAAAATCAGATGAAAAAGGATTAGAGTAAATTCTTTTAATATAATTCATGAAAATTTTTGGTTACTCAAGAGGGGACAGAGACTGGAGAGTATTGTACCTATTTCAGGGGTGAGGACATAAAGCATGATCTAAACAGAAGACACCCCTAAAACGCCCAAGGGCATTCCTCCAAGGACAGGTCTCTCAAGTGAGCTGCTCAGGCCATCTGGAGGTAGGCCAAGTGAATTATTGATCTTTGGAATCATCTAGAGTGTGTTCAAGCAAAGGCAGCTGCTGAAATCACTGTTAAATGTGTCACAACCAATACTGTCAGACACCTTTTGGAGCATACAACCTCCAGATTTAACGGGCCCGAAAAAAATGAATTGCTGAAAAATACGGTTGGAGCGGATGTGCCCAGGCATGCTTTAGAGCAGCCAGCTAAGGCCAACTGCCCTATTGTGTTTCTTGGAAAGGGAATAAATTCTTTGACCAGGCTCAGTCCTAGTCACCCTGGCTGCTGAAGCAACATAAGTCTCCAGGTTAAGTGTAGTTCACTCACTTGAATTTGGCCTCTTTTTCTTGGGAACATCATCCCCAAACCTGAGGTTGGTAACATCAGTTAACTTTAATACTTTCAATCAAGTTTCAAAATACTTTTAAAATATTGAGGGAGACTTAAGGGGAAAACAAATTAAAAGATTGGGGAAATAGAGAATAAGGGGGGCTATCCACAAAACTTAATCAAGTTCCCTGGAATCAGGGAATCACCAGTAATGTGGGGACATAAGCCCTGATGGAAACAAAAGCTGATGGGAAGCCAGGGACAGAGGCACAGGCCAAGATCTGGAGGGAGGCCAGTGTGGCACCTCCCCCTCCCAAGGAAAAGAGAAACCAGCACCAGATGGAGACAGAGAAAGACAAGGAAACAGAAGACAAATAGGAAGGAGACAAATGCAAAAGAAAGTTGGCATGGCAGAGAGCTATGAGATGGAAGAGTAATGCATGCCTGTTTCTTGAGTCATGAGGATTGTGTAAATCCTAATGGAAGATAGTATAAGTTCACAGTCCCAATTCCTTAGGGAAGCCCTACCCGAAGTGGTATTATGAGGCTCAGGGCCTATATGTAGATCCGTTAGGTCCTGAGTTTGTCTTTCCATTTTTATAAGGGAGAGGAGGGAAATTATAAAGGGACCTGAGGAAGGCAGAGATTGGCTGAAGGGTGGCATGGAATCTTAGCTGTTTATGTTCTCAGGCACCAATCCTTTGCTTTTCTGTCAGATTTAAAAAAAGCACATTCTATATTAGATCTTTCATTGGCCTAATTAATCAGTCAGTGAGCAATTACTGAGTGCCTACTTTGTTCTAGGTACAAGGCACGAAAATAAAAAAAAAAAAAACAAGTCCTCCTCTTGCGGAGTTACATTCTGATAGGAAGGGACAACCCATTTAGGGTAGTAGTGGCCAGGGAAGGGATTTGGTCTGGGAAGTCACTGAAATGAGAAGTGGAATAATCCTACAGTCTATTGATGCACCCTTTCTGAAGCAATGATAGGTGGATTTGATTGTAATTCTCAGACCACAATGGAAAAGTGGACTGGATGGAGAATAGCTGAGATGATGAAGACACATTATTGTGGGGAATCCAGAGCTGAGTAACTCAGCTCCTTCTGGGCATGGTCTGTGGACATCTGGTTTCAAGGGCAGAACAGCAGCATCTACCATGAAAAGGACCATGGGGAAGATGAGGAAGTATGGTCCAGGGAGAGTAACTTAGCTAGTCTCAGATACTGTCTGTGGAGACAGCTGGAGTTTCTCTTCAAAACCAAGGAGAATCACTGCAGCATCTAGAATATGGGAGTGATGTGGTCACATTGGATTTAGGAATTTCAACTGGGCAGCCACATGGAGAATGAGATTGGAGTAAGGAGAAACTGGAGGCCAGGAGAGCAAGTAGGAGGCTATCACAAGAACCCAAGTGAAGGGAGATGAGAGTCTGAACCACAGTGGTAACTGTGGGAGTGGAAAGAAGAGAGCAGAAGTGGAGACTGAATTGGCAAGACTAAGTGACTGGATGAGAGTAGTGAGGAAGAGGGAAGATTTCAGGTTGACTGATTGCAAACCAAGGTAGCCAAGATAAGGGTGCCCAAAGCAGAAATAGAGAAGTTAAAAAGAGAAGCTTAAGGGGAAAACAGATTAGTTCTGTTTTGGACATGGTGAGTTTGAGATACCCATGAGGTGTCCAGTTGGAGATGCTCAATATGTAGCTGAAGTTTAAGAGGGCTGGAGTTTAAGAAACAGAATAGGGTTGGAAGGCCTAAAGAGGTGACAGCTGAATCTATGGGAGCTGGCGAGACCAATGATAGAATATAGAGGGAGAAGAAAAGGCAGAGTCCTGGGCTTTGCCAATACGTAGATGATCCAGCAAAGACTACTGGGAAGCAGTCAGAGGAGCCGGGGTTAGGGGAGAAGCAAAAGAAAACCCGGGAGGGAGACGGTGGTCACCAGTGTCACATACGGCAGAGGTGAGGAAGCATGAGGACTGAAATATGTCATCAGATTAAGCTTTTCGGAGATCTCACCTCAGAAAAAGCAGCTACACTTGAGTGATGAGCCAGATTGCAAGAGGCAAGGTGGGGTAAAGAAGGAGAGTGGAGACAGGGACAAGTAGATTTCTTTATTTACTGCAGCTTTAGGTTGAAACCATCAGTTTAACTTATAACCACACATACACAGACAGGAAAAGATGAAAAAGACTCGGAGGCCCAGAGAGGGGGATTCATTTGTCCAAGGTTTCACGAGTAGTAAAGAGCAGCGCAATTAATGACTATTCATTGAATAGTCATTAAGTTGGCAAAATAAGAAAACGTGCGATGCTTAGGTACAGATAGAAACTAAGTAATGAATTTAGAGATGTAAAGGAACTTGTTTTTCAAATTTGGGGACGGAAAGGGAAAAAAAAAACAAAAAAACAACTTCTCTTGTCCTCAGTGGTCATCAAGAGAAAATAGACCCAGGTCTCCGACTAGTAAACATTCATTAAGCGATACTATGTGGCCAGCCAGCACCGTGCTAAGCGCTGGAAGACTCGCAGGCACTCCATCCTGCGCGGCTGGATGCAGCGGACAGATCCCTGGCCCTCAGTGGGAGTCACAGTCAAGGAGTAAGGAGGGATGCTGTCATTGTTCTTCCCAGCCCACTCTGGGGAAGTGGCCCAGGATCCTAGTATTCTTTTCTCCGGGCGCCAGGTGTGAAGTCTAGCAATCCCACCCTCCCTTCTGATCTTGGTCGGGAACGGCCACCCATCAGCCGGTTTTGCCACTTTCTCGGATTGCAGCGAGGCACAGAAACCTGCCCCCCAGCACAACAGCCCCGCGTTCAGTCCTCTCCTGGCTCCACTTGGCTCGCAGCGCACCCCGGTGGCCGAGCCTGCCCGCGTCTGAGCACCCACGCCCCGGGGACACAGGGCAGCAGCGGAGGCACCCCTCCCCAAAGTGCCCTGTGCCTCAGCCTCCGTGTCAGTTTCAGTCTAGCGCTGGTTCAGCCCGAGCCTGCCACACCTGGAGAGCCGGTGGCGCTCCCGGCGAGGGGCGGGGGAGGCCAGCGCTGCGCTCCCACCCTCCGCCCTCTGTCCCTCCGGCCGGCCGGGCCGGGGAGGAGGGTCTGGAGCGCTCGGGCTCCGGATTCCGCGAGGGCGGGCCCCCGTGGGGGGGAAGGGAGGAGGGCCCCGAGCGCCTCCAACGAGTAGCGGCCCCTGGGCGGGGGCAGCACCGCGGGACCATGGAGCCCGGCTGCCCGAGCCCGAGCCCACGGGGGCGGCGCCGGCGCCGGCGGCAGCGGCAGCGGCAGCAGCAGCAGCAGCAGCAGCAGCAACAGCAGCAGCAGCAACAGCAGTGGCAGCCCGGGCAGCCCGGGGAACCCCGGGACAACGCCTGGGTGGAAGCGTGGCTGGACGACCACTGGGACTTTACTTCCTCTTACTTTGTGCGGAAAGCCACAAGGTAAGCAAAGTGCCCGCAAGCCTCGCCCCGGGGACCCTGGGGGTTGGGAGGTCGGCGGCTGTTTTCCCCTCCTTTCCCCCTCCTTCCCCTGAGCCAGGAATCACCCCAGCACCGCTCCTAGGGCTTGGAGAACAAAAGCCCACAAAACAGGGGGTTGGACCAGATGACCTCTAAGATCCCTTCCCAACTATAACTCTCCGAGCCTTGGATCGCCGGAGGGAGTGGGGTCTTGGAGATCTCTGGGAGCCCTCTCCGAAGCTCTGGCCCGGCCAGAAGCACCGTCCGGCTGTAGATCCAGTCGGGGCGCAGCCACTGAGTCGGCAGCGGGGCCGGGGCTTCCCCGGAGCAAAGTTTTCCTGCTTTCCGGGTCCACGCTGCCACCTAGCTTCTGCCCTCCCACTTTGCCCTCAAGCCCAGAGCTAACCCCAACAGTTCTCCCTCCTTGGAGCCCGGAAGAAAGGGCCGGTTTAGTCTGAGTCCCCCCCCCCCCCCGGGGGGTATCCGGAGGAATTGGCTTGTATGTTTTTGTGTGTGCTTGGAATTGGGTGGGGGACTGAAGCCTGGAATCTCCCCTGGAGCAGTTTCACCCTGTCCCCCTGACCGTGTCCCCACAGCCACCCACTTTTCTTGTCTTCTAGTTTTGTTTTTGTTTTTTAACTCCTTTGGGAGTTTTGAGGAGATGCACAGAAAGGCCGCTGAGCCTTGCCCTTGGGCTCCGGCCTGGCCTGGGTCAGAGCTGGGCTCTCTAGGAGGCTCCCGCTGCCTGGCCCACGAGCGGGACAGAGCAGAGGGAGAAGAACGGCGGGGGCGGGGCTGAGGGCAGAGGCGGAGCTGGGCTGGGCTGGGAGGAGACCCCGAGCAAATGGCGGGTCTGGGGCTGCCCTGGGTAACTGAGCGCGCCGGGCCCGGTCCGGTCCGGTCCGGCTGTCCTGGACTGGAGGGAGCCAGCCAGGCCTGGGAGCGCCAGCCGCTGTCCAGGAAGGGAGGAGAAAGAGACCGAGAAGAAGGAGCGAGGCTGGGCGTACTGTCCATCTTCCCTAGTCTTGTTCAGCTTCGCCTAGCCTAGCAGGGGTGGAGCTTGAGCGTGTGTGTGTGTGTGTGTGTGTGTGTGTGTGTGTGTGTGTAGCTTGAGCGTGTGTGTGTGTGTGTGTGTGTGTGTGTGTGCCGTCTAACTGTTAGAGGAGTTGCCACAGCTGCAGGAGGAGGGGGCGGTAGGGGAGGCGGTGCTGTTTCCGCGAGGGCCCCTACAGTTAGTTGTTCCTGCCTGTCCAGGGTGGGACGGAGGGAGGCTTGGGCAGCAGCGGCAGCAGCAGCATCTAGCCTGGGACTGAGGCACCGACACCGGGTGTTTGCGCCTCGCTTCTCCTCTCAGCAGAGCGCTGTCCAGACTCCTGGAGAAGAAGGCTGGCCGCTGCAGGAAAGAGTTGGCCTGAGGGCCGGGTCAGGGACTCCTGAGTTTTCCAGAACTCGGAGCGGGTCACGGACTTGGCCAGGCAGTGGGGTAGATCGATAGCCTTACTAGTGGGGTGCTGCCTTGCCAAGCGCTCCCCGCTAGGGGGCGGCGCGACTTGGGAGCTTCACGAGTTCAAGGGCGTGTCCCAGCATCACCTGGCGGGGCAGTCACTCCTAGCCTCACCTGGTCTCGCCTCACCTGGTCTCACCTTCTCGGCGCACCTCCCTCCGCAGCCCTGTCTGGGGCCGGCTCGGGCGCAGGCAGGAATTCCTCGCTATTGGAACTAAGCTGCATGGTCTCCCCTCCGAGCCTCGGCTATGTTGCCTTTCGGAGACAAAACGAGGTATTGTCATCCTTCCGTCCCGGCGGCCTCAACCCAGAGAGGGAGCGGGGGGGGGACGACGACGGGGGGGTGTGGAGAGCACGGGCACCGGCAGCAGCCTGGGAGACCGGCGGGAGGGAAGTGACCTACTAAAAGCACCGAGCCAAGAGAAGCGGGGAACGACTTATATTGTGTTTGTGTGCTGGTCTTATGAAAGAGATTGGATTCAGCGTTAGACACTGAGGGGCTTCTCTCCCCATCTCCATTTCTCCATTTTAAGCTCTTCCTCCCAAGAGGGCAAGAGGGGTGACCAGCACCGCTCCCATTTACGGGTTTGAAGATCCGGGTAGGGGCTGTCCGCGCCCTGGGATGAATTTTTGCAGACCCCGATTTGCGAGAAGGAGATTGTTCCAGAGGAGCCTTAGGTTTTTTATCATTAGAGCTGTCCAAAATTAGAACGGGCTTCTTGGAGACATAGTGAGTTCCCCGTCACTAGAGGTCTTCGAGTACGGGCTAGGTCAGTCTCTTGCCGGGGATTTTTTTTTTGGGGGGGGTCCTGTAGAGGTCGGACTGAATCAGGGGTTTGCAATTTCAGGTCTATAAAGTTGATTTTTCAGTATTTTGATAAATACACTTCAATACCCTGCTTTTCCTTTGTAATCTTGTGTATTTTGTTTTATTAATTTAAAACCGTTATTCTGAGACAGGGGTCCATATGCTTCACCAGACTGCTCCAGGCGTCTACAACACACCTTAAGAAGTCCTAGGATAGATATGATCCCCAAGGTCTCTTCCAACTTTCAAATTTGAGCGAACCTCAGTAATCTTTTTATTGATTTGTTTTCCCAAATTTCTGTCGTGCTGCTCCTACATCCTCCTGCCTACGGACCAGAGACCTGAGAACCACAACTACATTGGCTCTCCAGCAGGGAGCTTTGGCTGCCGCTCTGAAGAGGTAGCGGCTTTAGCAGGGTTAAGTCTTCACATGCTGTCCCGTTGCCACAGTCTGTGTGACTCTGCCACCCTCCCCCCCATACACCTTGTCCTAGAGGGAAGTTAATTTCCTGTAACATTAGATTTCTCACTTTTTCAAATAGCTTCCCTGGTAGTGTTTTTGTTTTTGTTTTGTTTTCTGGCTGCCCCCATAAGCAAAGCTCTTGTTGAAGTTGAAAACCCAAGGCCTTCCCTAGCTCTAATAATGGGAATTTCCCATTATCCCCCTGGGTTCTCATGATGATAGTTTGGCACCCCCTCCCTTCACA
Source organism: Trichosurus vulpecula (assembly GCF_011100635.1). NCBI lineage: Eukaryota > Metazoa > Chordata > Mammalia > Diprotodontia > Phalangeridae > Trichosurus > Trichosurus vulpecula. Next base: position 140,825,899 of record NC_050578.1, read on the forward strand.
GGCTCTCCATCCCTGAAATGGTTTAGGGGTCATTTTGACTAGGCATTTCACTTTCAGAGAATGCCGGGGATCTTCTGAAACCTAGTAACTGTAGCAAAACATGGGAACAATAAAGTCCTAATTCCCTTTGCAATGTCATTTTCTAATTTTCTCTGGCTCTTGTGAGGATTCTCAGGGTTTGTACTCTGCCCAGCCCCACCCCACCCCCCAAAGTTAGAGAGAGCCAGAGCCCAGAGAAGCTCTTTGCTCAAAGACAGCCTTAACACAATTCCTGACTAGGAGGGGATGACAGAGCCTAGTTATCTCACTTTTCAGAAGGATGTGGATTTCTGCCTTATGAGAACCGGAAATTGGTCCCATGTTTAGCCAGAGGATAGCAGGCCTTTAATCTCTGAAGTGGCCAAGAAATACAAGCTCTCCCTTTTGGGATTGTACATTGTCCAGCTGGTTGGGAGCGGCCTGCAAAGGCTTCCAAACCGGTTTGGGTAGGAAGTTGAGTCTTTTCACATGGTGGGAGGGTGAGTGGGAGGCAATGTAAAAAGCCATTACAACTGGGTGATTCCAGATGGGACCTCAGACACCGACTGGGAAATCTCAGAAGCACCAGAATCAAAATCTAGGCCACAGAAATCACTGCAGCAAAGTTCCTGATAGCTTGATTATGATTTTAGCTTAACTGCTGGCTAAATCTTGGATCATGTTTTCTTAGAAATGCTATTGTTTTCCCCTCCACGTTGTTTTCTTCCAAAAAACAAATTGAAAAAGAAGGTACGAATGAACCTGTTTTGGCTTGGAAATTAAAAAAAAAAAGAAAAACTTCTTCAGGTAGTCCATTTGCCCCAGGAATTAAACCTGTTGATGGATCTAGCTTCTTCGTGATTTTATCATATCTGCCAATATAGCTCAGCATCTCTCTTCTAATTTTCTTTCTAATTTTGTTTTAGAGATTCACGTGGGGCTCTGAGATGAAGTGACTCAACTAGAGCCTCATTTAGGTATTCCTGACTCCCAGACCTGGTCTTCCATCAGCTAAACCACATGCCTCTCATTGGTTCATCTTAAGATACTGGTTTTAGGTTTGGGAGGAACCTTTAAGTTCATTGAGGCAACTCAACTCCTTCATTTTACATATAAGGAAACCAAGGCTTGTTGTTTTTCAATTGTGTCTGACTCTGACCCCCACCCACCCAAAAAAAAGGAGGGGTGTGCGTGGCAAAGATCCTGGAGTAGTTTAGCTATTTCTTTCTCCAGCTCATTTTACAGATGAGGAAACTGAGGCAAACACAGTCAAGTGACTTACCCAGGGTCACACAGCTAGTGTCTAAGGCCAGATCTGAACCTATGAAGATGAGTCTTCTGATTCCAAGCTCAGTGCTCTGTCCACTCCACCACCTAGCTGCCCCACAACCATGGTTTAAAAAAGTGAATTGACTTGTCTGTAGTTATGTGGAGTACTAAGTAATAGAGTCATTGTGCAGTTGATTGCATCAGTTAAGTCAATGATGTGAATGACCAGTATTTTGGCAATTAATTTTCCACAAACCAACTGGAATATATAGGGAGTGATTTCAATGCCCTCTGCACCATCCCAGAAACCAGACTGCCCAGATCCTTTGAAGGAGAAGGATCATTTTTTCCAATGCATATTTACATTCCCAATGTAAACCTTGATTCTAAGACCTACAATATGTGGCTGTTGTTTTCAGCAGCATCTTACAATAATGTAACTTTTGATCTTTGAGATTAAGTACAGCTGGGATGTAAATGTAATGTTTTTCCAGTTTTCTAACAAATGCAGGTTGTCTCTCAGATCTTTAAAAATTACTTTGTTTTTTGTACCAGGACAAAAAGAGAAAAAACGTGTCCCTTCCCATATAGTTGAATCGACTGATGTTAAGTTTTTATGGCAGCTTGTATCAAAGTCCTGGAATAATAGGCAGTTTAATACTCCCGAGTAGTTTTCCATAATTAACTTTCTACTTAACATCATAGGAGCGTAGATTTATAGCTGGGAGGAACCTCAGAGACCAACTAATCCAACCCCCTCATTTTACAAACGGGGAAACTGGGACTCTGAGAGAAAAAGTGACCTTCCCAAAGTTTTACAGGTGTGTGCCCCTCCCCAGGACCTGGGGTCCCCAGGGTCTCTGATCCCAGAGTTAGTGATTTTGCCACTGAACAATACTGTGTTTACTAAACATGACAAAGATAGATTGAATTTGTTGGATGGAAGCAGAGGGGAAGAGAGGTCTTAGGTCCCAAATATTCTTTCATTTTTCTCCCTTCTACTATCTGTTATTATGGTTCTTGTTGAGTCATTTCAGGCATGTCTGACTCTTCATGACCCCGTTTGGGGTTTTCTTGGCAAAGATACTGGAATGGTTTGCCATTTCCTTCTCCAACTCCTTTGATAGATCAGGTGAGTGAGGCAAGCAGATTCAAGTGACTTGCCCAGTGTCACACAGCTAGTCTGAGGCCATATTGGAACTCATGAAGATGAGTCTTCCTGACTTCAGTTCTAGCACTCTATCCACTGCAGCACCACCTAGCTGTCTTCTATTATCTATAGAATTTTTAATTCCAAGATACTAATTTAGAAAGTAGTCGATATGGATATAAAACAGGTGGCAAGTGGTATTAATTCTGAAGTTTTGTTATTCTCCTATTATGTTGAAAAGACTGTTTCATATAAGTAATTTCCCTACAAATTATTTGTAGCATACATTTTGCTAAAGAGCCCTAAATTTGGAGTCCCAAGACCCGGATTCAAGATTCAGCCGTTCTACTTACTAACTTGGTTCACTTCATTCTCTTCTTAATTTCCTCCTTTGTAAACTGAGGAGATTGAACCTAATAATCTCTAAGTCAAATACCTTCACACTCTAAATCTTGTGGTTCATAGAAAATAAAATCCACTGGCCATGGATCAAATCCTACCACTTTCTGTCCTCATTTCATATCGTTTGTCAATGTATTACCTCTGTGGAATAACGACTATCTTACTCAGTGTAAGTGTGTGTGTGTGTGTGTGTGTGTGTGTGTGTTAGTTATGTGTAGCTGTTTATAATTGGACAGTATCTACATGCCCTTCTGTACTTTTGAATAAAAGAACTTGGAGCCGATTCCCTCTTCCTGGACTTTTGTACCTAACGCGGCTACTGTAAATTAGCTCCAATTCATTTTCTCTGTGGCCTCTTTGGACATAGTTGTTGGCATGTTGTCTTCCCCCATTAGCTCCTTGAGAACAGGGTTATTTTTTTTTTTGCTATTCTCTGAATCTTTAGCACTTATCATAGTGCCCAGCATATAGTAGGTATTTAATATGCTTGTTGACTTGACTGACCAAGGGTTTTTGGTTTGGTTTTGTTTTTTCTCATAGACAGGCAATGTGGTATAGTGGGGAAAGTTCTGAGGTTTGACAGAGTCAGGAGAACCTAAATCTGAATCCACTCTTTGATATTTGTTAGCTGTGTGACCCTGAACAAGTTCCTTAACCTCTCTGATCCCCAATAATAGCAACCACTTCACAGAGCTGTTGTAATGATTAAATCAGATAACATAACCAAAATGATTCCTAGACCTTAAAGTGCTATATAAATATCATCTGTGGGTTGTTGTTTTTTTTAATTAGCAGTGATAGCAGCCTAATAGTGATTTAAATATTTAGTGTCCCAACTTGAGATTAGATTTAGATTGATTTTCTATAGAAGTATATATGAAAAACATGCTTATTATCCTGACAGAAATCTTTCTAGCACTCTAAGGTTTGCAGAGTACTTTATATGTTATCACATTAGCCCTCACAACAACTGTATAAGGTAGGTATGTCTTAGTAACCTTATCTTACCAATAAAGAAAAATGAACCCCAGAGGGGTTGAGTCACCTGTCTGTATTTATACAGCCAGTAAATAACAGAATTGGGATTTGACCCCTGGTTTTCCAGTCTCTAAAACCAGCACCCTCTCTATTCAGCCATACTGACTCCAGTTAGACAGGCAAAAGCCTCATTGAATCAAAACAATGCCTACCAAACCCAGATGGAAGGCACTGTATTTTATTAGGCAACCACCTAAAATAAATATCTGACATAAGGGGTGAGCTAAACAAGAATCGTGACCTGAACTGACAATTTCTGGGACTGCCATTTACGTGCATGAGGTCCTCCAGCAGGAAAGTTCTTTGGGGACGTTGGAGACAGGTTTTTCTATTTTCCGTTAAGTAGTCCCAAGTGATTAGCTAGATTGTCTTGCCTTTGTCTGAGAATTGGATATAGTCATTTGTGAGGTGGCGTTTCCTGCATCTGTGGGACCCACTGCCATGGTCTACCCAATGGTCAGTCTTTTAAGCTTGTGTTCATTACAGAAAGGCTGACCTCCTCTGTAATGGAGTGACCACTTCCTCCGGTTTGTACAGTTATGCCTTTGCTCGTATGTCCCCTAGGACTTTTCTCAAATTCTCTGGTATGTTTTTTGATAATGAGGGGAAAATGTTTTGCAATTGGTATTTTGTAACAGAGGTCAAGGCAGTATATGATAATATGTGGTTGTTGTCCTTCATGTCTGAAGAGGACCAAAGGAACATTTGGAAAGGAGATGTTTCTAAATTTTTACATCTCATTTTTCATTTGAGCTCCTGTAATTCTGCTTTGCACATAGAGCACAGAGCCTTCTTTGCTGCAGGCACACCATGCTGGGCACTACTCTGCCATGTCTCCCATGTCTCACAATCAAGGGTCAGATATCCTTATGCATCCTAAGGATCTCTGGTCTTGCCATCTACCCCATAGCTTAATCATCTTGCCCATGTTGTCTTCTCCTAGAGTGTGAGCTTCTTGAGAGCAGGGACTGTCTTTTTTTTCTATGTGTATCCAGTGCAGTTACTTAGCACAAGCCTTGACATATAGTAGGTAGGACTTCAAATAAGCTTTTTCATTTATTCATCTAGTGTGGAGTAGGGCTCTCCTGCTTTAAAATCCTCACTACTAAATAAAGTCCAGTTGTTCTTGTATGGAAACCAAGATGATCTAGAAGCTGGTGTCTCTCTTCCTCTCTCCTCCCACCTCCACCATTCCAGAACCCGCTCCTGAGGGTGCCCTTCCCTGTCCCTTTATCAGGGGCCACTAGAACCCATCAGGGTTGACTTTTCACTTGGCTTGTTCACATGGCTTAGAGAGATGGACATCACTGACTCCATTCCTTAGAGTGAAATCAAGGACCACTGGATTTCATCTTACCATCTACCCTGCTTTTATGTTCTTCAGACCTCTAGAACTGTCACCTAATCTGCCGATGAACCTAGAAGGGCCCTTGGGACTTTCCATCTGTACCAGTGGTGTACCCAGTGGTATAATAACTCCAAAAGCCTTATGACTTTTCCCTGGGCTGTGCCATCATGCAGTGCAGTCATGCACTGCCAAGCTAACCTCTCCAGGTTCCCATTGCCATGACCCTCTTCCTAGTGCCCACTTCCTACAAACTCTTGCAGAACATAGACCAGACACCTTCACAGTCAGACTGACCTAGGGTCATGGAGCATAGATCTGGAGCTGGAAGGACCTCAGAGGCCATCTGATCCAACTTTGTTCATTTTACACATGAAGAAACTAAGGCTTAGAAATATTAGCTAATTTAGCCAAGGTCACACAGGTAGTGAGCATCAGAGGAAGGATTTGAATGCAGGCCCTTCGACTCCAAAACCAGAGCTTTTTGCATTAGGTTCCCAGTCTCCCCTTGCTCCAAAGGTAGAGGAATCCCTCCTTTTGGCTCTTGCCACTGGGATCTTCTCTGTCCCCTAACATTCCCTGGGTTCTCTAGTTCTTTGGCTCAGGCTGTGACATTCTCTACAACTCTACTTATCCATCCTCCCCACCCCATCCCCTTTGCCTCCTGAATACCTACCAGCTTCTAGCATCTTAGATTGAGACCAGTGAAAGAACTTTGAAAGGCCAACTCACCTGCCACCCTTTTCAGGAAGCCCTCAGATTCTCTGTGTGGTCACTAACATCCTCCCCGACTCGGTGCATTATAGGTTCATAGACTAAGAATGAAGAGAGTAGTAGGGGATAGAGCAACCCAGCCAGGGTCCTATCTCTAGAAGCAGGCAGAATTTGAACCCAGGTCTTTTGGACACTAAGTCCTGTGTTCTAGTTACTACACCACCATCCACCTGCTTCTTGTAGCCCTGGGTTTTGTTCTTTTAACATTGTGTCTCCTCCTGACTAAAAGTGAGGGCTGGGAATATGGCATCTAAACTCTGGATCTCCCCCTGGACTTAGCACAGTGCTTGGCCCAACAAAGGCACTGAGACTTGGGTTCTTGACCCTCATCTTTCCCTCATTTGCCTTCTGATATTAGACAAAAAAAAAGGCATTTAACCTCTCAGGGCCCATTTCCTCTTCTGTGAATGAGATGATGATCTCTCATGTTCCTGAGGTCTCTTTCAGTTCTATGCCCTGTAATCTTTATGGTGGTGGTGATGGTGGTATTTAGTCATTGTTCAGTCATGTCTGACTCTCCCTGACCCCATTTGGGGTTTTCTTAGCAAAGATACTGGAATGATTTGTCATTTCCTTCTCTAGTTCATTTTACAGATGAGGAAACTGAGGCAAACAGAGTTAAGTGACTTGCCCAGGGTCATACAGGTAGTAAGAGTAGAAATAGGGAGCCATTAAACCATATATAAGAATCCTAGAAAGCTGCATATTGACTTAGAAAACCACATATTAATATTGTCTATATTTTATTGTATTTTATTTATTTTGTTAAATATTTCCCAATTATATTTTCATCTGGTTCCAGCTGTGTTGTTGTTCAGTTTTTCAGTCATGCCCGTCTCTTCATGAATGGCACACCAGGCCCTTCTATCCTCTACTATCTGCCGAAGTCTGTCCAGGTTCGTGTTTGTTGCTTCCATGACATCTCATCCTCTGCCATCCCCTTCTCCTTTCACCTTCAATCTTTTCCTACATCAGGGTCTTTCCCACCAAGTCTCATCTTCTCATTATGTGGCCAAAGCATTTGACCTTTAAGGGTTCTTGCCGTATTCAAGCATTGTGGGCCGTGTTTGACACCTCTGTTCTAGGCATACCTCTAAGAGTATAGTTGAAGAGAAGGTGCTAGCCTGTGTTACTAGAGGAAATGTTTTACTGGAGTTCTCACATCAGTGAAATCCTGGGTCTAGTCTCTATTATATCTTATTACTTAATATACTTATTAAGTAAATTATCATATATTATATAATTATAATTATTATTAGTAATTTACTTATTGTTTACTAACATATCTTATTTACTTAAAACTCTGATTGGTAAAAATCATTCCTTTGATGTGGTCATTACAGGCTTAGCGTGCCAGATACAGAATCATCAAAGCTGGGTTGGTAGATCTAAAACTAAATATACATATATGGGTCTAGACAACAGTTCATATGAAAACCATCTGGGGAATTTTGCAAAGAGCAAGTCAGTATGTTGTGTGTTAGGGATGACCACCCCCCCAAATCCAGTGTGATCTGAGCACTAGAGAAGATTTGGCAGGGGTTCCCATGTCACTGCCCTGCTCTAGCATCTTCATCCTGCTTCTAGGCTAAAATACAAATCTTTTTTTAGGGACCTTTCAAAGCCATCCCCATCTGGCTCCATCCTAGCTCTCCTTTATGCACTCTGCATTCTTGCCAGACTGATGGCTTGCTGTTCCCCCTACATAATAATCCATCCCCAACACTTCATTTGCACACGATGCTCAGAATGGCCTCTCCTCTCACCTCCACCTCAAAGAATCCTTTGCTTGCTCAGCTCAAGGGTCAACTCCTACAGAAAGCTTATCCCAGGTCCCCCTAGCTACTAGTAACCTTCCCCCAGAAAATAATCTGTATTTCGTTTTCTCTGTACACATTGTTTTCTCCTAAGTTCCTTGAAGGCAGAGAGTGGTTTCATTTTTGTGTTTGTGGTCCTACTGCCTATCTCAGCGCCTGGCACATCGTAGGCACTTAATGAATGCTTGTTGAATGAATGGGTGGGTGTCCTGGTCACGCCACATTAGGAGTATTGTGCTCGTGTCTAAGTTCCATATTTTGGGAAGGTGAAGATTGTCTAAAGAAAGGTAACCAGGAATTTCAAGGTTCTTGAAACCATTTGTTGAAGGAATTGCAGGTACTTGGAGAAGATTTGAAAAGATAATTTGCTATGAAGTCAAAAGACTTGGATTCAAGTCATTTAACCTCCCTCACCCTCAGTTTCTTTATCTTTAAAATGAGAAAGCTTGGATGAGATAGCCTGAGATGCCTTTTTACTTTAGATCGTGCTAATAGTTGTCATATCAAAATGGGAGGAGGGCAGGAAATAGTCTTCTATTGCTCCCAGAGGGTGCGAGCCAGGATCAATGAATGGAAGTTAGAGAGTCATTTTAATCTTGATGTAAAGAAAGGCTCTCTACAATTAGAGCCAGTCCAAATGTGCAAGGGGTAGAGAAGTAGTAGTTTCCTCCTCACTGGAGAGCTTTCAGCAGATGCTGAATGACCACGTGACTGTGCATGCACACATGCACACATGTATATGTACATACAGGCATGTATATACGTATACACATGTGTTTATAACATATATGTTATGCTTATAACACTTATACATATGTATGTTATAAACATGGTTCTTGTCCAAGGATGGGATAGATCTTATGGCTTTGGAGCTCCGTTCCAACTCTGAGGTTCTATAGGAAAACATTTTTGAGTCAGTGGCCATTGATATGATTTTACTATGGATCTTGTCCAACTTCTCATGGAGTTGCCTAGTAGCAGAGGCACCACCAACATGTGTTTCATACTTGACTGCTATTGCAGCACGTAGATGCTGCTTTGGGTACATTAGCTGTCATTTTCAATGTCTTAATCAAAAAGGTGGCTGAGAGATGGACTTAGGGTAGAAAAAACAGGCCTCCATACCCATCATGCACTTGATACTGAGCTTTGCCTGAATTGTTTCCTGGCTAGCCCTTTTCCCTTTGTTTTGGATGGGTTGCTCTGAGTGATACGTGGGCTGCCATCCTTTCTTCTTTTGCTGGAAGGTCTTTTTGGTATCCGATGTTAGAGCAGTTGAAACAAGCTGACTTTCAGTAATACATGTCAAAGAAATCCCACAATGAATACTCTGGCATAGTTTGTATGTAGCAGTGACCCTGAAAGGACACCAGAACTTAAATAAAAGACCCACCAAATTTCCTTTTTTGCTTTGTATTTGAGAAGTGAACAAGTTCTTCAAAGGTCTGTATTTGTTACCCTTGGTGTTCCTAAAAAAATAAACAAAATTCTTCCCTCAACTTTGTGAGCTGAAACTCTGTGTTCACTTCATTTCTGTGCAGAGTTGGACTTTTGCCTGTTCCTCTTTGAATTATGCTTCAGATATGTAATAGTTTTGTGAACCTGGACACTGAACTCACTTAGCTCTCTGTACCTCAGTCTCTTCATTTCTGAAATGGAGATAATAACACGTGTGAGGGGAAAACGGTTAGTTGGTTGTTGTCCTCCATTCTTGAAGGGGACAAAATGACATCACTAGGCTTGACTCAAGATTCAACGTGTCCAACTGTGGCTGATCAAGCCAATACAAGCTCGGGATGCTCTACCACAGGTTGGGCACAAATAGTTCATGTGAACATTTGGGGCAGTATTCCAAACTTTCACATCCCGCATTTCCTTTGAGCTGTTTCAATTCTGCTTTGCTCATGGAGCACAGCACCTTCTCTGATGTGGGAACGCTGTGCTGAGCGGTCCAGTGGCAATGTCTCCCATGTCACCCAATTAATTCCAAAGTTCTTGAGGGAGACTTTGAGAGTATCCTTGTATTGCTTCTTCTGATCACCATGTGATTGCTTGCCCTGTGTGAGTTCTGTGTGAGAATGCTGTGGAGAAGTTCACTTACCTTGGTAGTGTATTTTCCAGGGATGGGCACATCGATAATGAGGTTGACACATGCATTGCCCGCACTAGCTCAGTGTTTGGGAGGCTCCGAAGGAAAAGATGGGAGAGAAGGGTATTAGACTGACTACCAAAATGAAGGTCTACAGAGCCCTTGTGCTGACCTAGTTATTGTATGCCTGTGAAACCTGGACAGTACACCAGAGCCATGCCAGGAAACTGAATCGCTTCCATTTGAATTGGCTTAGGAAGATTCTGAAGACAGCAGGCAGGATTAGGGACCAGACACTGAAGTCCTTACTCCAACTAAACTGCCAAGGATTCAAACTCTGCTTCAGAGAGTGCAACTCTGCTGGGCTGGCCATGTGATTTAAATCCCCAAAAGACTGTTTTATGGGGAAAATGAGACAGATATGAAAAGCTCTTTGCAAACCTTAGAGACCTATGTATGTTCCTGGCCAGATTTCTTTCTCAAAGACCAAGCCTTTAACCCATTTCACTCTGCAGATCTACACTGGACAATAATAGGTGCCTGCCCAAGTGCCATTTAATGGCTCTTTGGCTATTTTGGGGGCCCTCTTGGCTCAGAATGAATGTCAAAAGTAACTGTTTCTCTTTTGGCCAGCAACCCTGAGGGTCTTCCCCTCCCAATTCAATTTTTTTTCTTTTTTGATTAAAGGGGCCATCCCTTGACTGACTCCTTAAAGAGGGCTATTCACTGAATGGGCATTTGCTCACTTAAAGTGAGAACCTGAAAAGGCCTGAGCCTAAAAGGGTCAGGGTCTCCCATTACATCTTAGGTCATCTCCAGTCATCCTGTTGAATATCAGGTCACTGGATCCAGAGGGCTGTGGAGGAGAAAGTGAGGCTGGTGACCTTGCACAGCCCTGCCTCCCTCAAATCAAAGTCAACAGCAAGTCATGTCATCATCTCCCTGATGTCATGGTCCTCTTCAAGAACGAAGGACAAACACAACTTTAACTGTTACTACTATTGTAATTATGAAGCATGTCAGAAGCAGTGTGGTGGTTGTGTGTGGAAAGCTGGCCTTGGAGCCAGGAAGACCTGAATTCAATCTCCTTTCCTGTCACCAGCCCCCATACACAGACTGGTTTGTGACCCTGGGGAAGGTACTTAACCTTTTATTGAGGCAGCAAGTTGGCACAGTGATTGAGCCCTGGGCCTAGAATCAGGAAGACCTGAGGTCATATCCCACCTTAGACACTTGTTGACTGTGTGACCCTGGGCAAGTCACTTAACCTTCATCTGCCTTAGTTTCCTCAACTGTAAAATGGGGATAAGAATGTGGGCAGTTAGGTGGCACAGTGAGTAGAGCACCGGCCCTGGAATCAGGAGGACCTGAATTCAAATCCGGCCTCAGACACTTGACAACACTTACTAGCTGTGTGACCTTGGGCAAGTCACTTAATCTCAATTGCCCTGCCTTACCCCCCTCCAAAAAAAAATAAAATAAAATGGGGATAAGAAGAGAGCCAGGGTTGTTGTGAGGATCAAATGAGCATCAAATGTGCAATGCTATGCAAACTTCTGAGAGTCTTATACATGCCAACCATGCCATACAGTGCCATGTGAACTTCTGAGAGTCTTGTACATGCCAACCTTGCCTATTCTAAGACTCCAAAGTGAAGAGTGGAATTGGTGGAAGGGGCTTCCTCGCTTGGGAGTTGGCCCTATGAAGCCCAGTCTCTCACTCTGTTATTAAGCAGGCCCCTAATGCAGTGATTCTTACCCGGAGGTCAGGACACTTCATCCTTTATTTTGCAATATTATAGTAGCTGGTTGGAAACAACCGTTTTCCTTTGTAATCATTTATGTTTTATTTTGTGCATTTAAAGCCTTTATTCTGAGAAGGGGTCCATGGGTTTTACCAGACAACTAGAGGGGTCCATCTCTCTCTCTCTCTCTCTCTCTCTTTCTCTCTCTCTCTCTCTCTCTCCCTCTCCCTCTCCCTCTCCCTCTCCCTCTCTCCCCCTCCCTCCCTCCCTCCTTCCCTCTCTTTCTCCCTCTCTTTCTCTCTCTCTTTGTGTGTGTGTATGTGTGTGTGTGTGTGAGAGAGAGAGAGACAGACAGAGACAGAGAGTTAAGACTCCTTTCCCTAGTCACTGAAACAAGGTAAAAAGAAGTAAGACAAAGGCCCTGGCCAAAAGGATTGATTTTCCATGGGATCTGGTGAAATATGTGTGGTTATTTAACTACTACTTCACACCCAAGTTGTTCTCACATAGTGCTTTTCTTTAAAGAAACCCTTCCTCTCTCAGTGCTATGGAATACGTGGGGCACTCTGTCCTCCTTACTAGTCAAATTTTAGACACAAGACAGGGGTCACCTGTTCTAATGGAAAGAACACTGGATTTGGAAGCAGAAAACCTAAGTCCTCTTCCTAACCAAGGAAGGACTGCTTGCTAGCTGTGAGACTTTAAGTAAGTCACTTCTTGATTCTGATCCTCAGTTTCTCCATCTGCCAAATGATGGATGCGTTGGGCTAAGTAATTCAATTTAGTTCAATTCAATAAATATGTATCAAGAACCTGCAATGTGCCAGGCACTGTGCTAAGGAAACTTGTAAGGTTTCTTTTAGTTCTGAAATAATAATAGCCACTATTTAAATCATGCTTCAAGGTTTGCGAGGTACTTTCCATACATTATATCTTGCAAATCACCTTCTCAGTCATCATAAATGTGAAGTTTTCTCAACTGTGGAGGGCTTGAAAATGCTGACTAAATATAGTCTGAATAGCTGAGCTCTTGTTCTGGGTCAGACCCAGTGTGCCTCTGACAGTGGGACAGGGGGCCTATGAAGGAACACTCGAAAGTACCAGCTAAATATAGTCTGACTAGCAAGTTCTTGTTCTGGGTCAGGCCCAGCGTGCTGCCCAACAGTGGTGGTGAGGGGCCTGTGAAGGAAGGCATTGCTAACCTTGGCAGCTAGTTCCTGAGCATCCTAGTTTCCCTCCATAGCTAATTACAGAGTTGGGCTCGATGGACTTATGCACACCTGTTTGAGGTTATTTCTGTTTTGAGTCACTCCCGCCCCTTTAAAATAATGAATTCTGTAGTTTACTCCTTAGATGTGGAATGTATAAGGTTTGCTTTTGTGGTGCCGAAGTCCTCCCTTTTAAGATTCCATGAGTGCTCCCTGGTTTTATTCCAGGAAATGATGAGCAACCCTCCATCCACACCTGTCAAATTGATGAGGTTCTAGATCTTGTGTTGGGTGTTGGAGGTGACAAAAATGAAATTTGGCACAGCCTTTCCTCCCTAAAAGCTTACTGGAAAGATAGGATATGGACACAGATGAGCTAATACAAGGCAATTTGAGAAAGGACAGAGCTCAAACTTCTGGGGGAATTAGGAAAAGATTTCTATAGAAGGGATCCTGAAGCTGAACTTTGAAGAAAGATTAGGATACTCCATAACAAAGGGAGTACCTTACTGTGGAAGCTTGGTAAGGGCATAAGAAAGGGCACCTCTGGAGGGCAGTTGGTCATCCAGGTTGGCTGGAAATTCCAGTAGCTAAAAAAAACCACTATGAATTGAACTTGACAAGGTAAGCTGGAGCCAGATTTTGGAGGACTTTAAATGCCACTGGAAGAGTTTTTTTTTTAATTCCATAGGCAATAGGAAGCCACTGATGATTTTTTTAAAAAAAGGAGTGACAGAGTTATTTTTTCCCCTTGGGAAGATTACTTTGGCAGCTATGGTAAGTATGGATTAGAATGAGAAAAGATTGGAAACAAGGGGACCAGATGAGAGTTTATTGCAATCTTCTAGGTAAAAGGAAATAAGGTGAACTAGATTTCATTGGATCAAAAGGGAGGGGTATGGTGTTTAAAACCACATCCTAATCATTTAACCTTTTGTAACTCATTGATCTGGTGAGGTTTTTGACTTGGTGGAGTCAAGTCTGATTCCAAGGTTTTGAACCTGGGTGACTAGGAGAATAAAAATGGGAATGTTTGTATGGGTAGCAGATCAGGAGGGGCTGGGGAGATGATGAGCTCCATTTTGGAGATGCTATGTTTGGAATGCTGGTGTAATAGGTTTATAACTGTATTGGGAATTGGGAAGACCTAGGTTTAAATGTCATTTCAGACACTGGAATCATTCATTTAATCTCTCTGGATCTCACTTTATTCATCTGTAAAATGAGGAGATTGGTCTCAATGGCTTCTAAGGTTCTTTTCGGCTCTAATCCTATGAAAATGTGAAGTCCAGCAAGCATTTGAACATGACACTGGAGCTCAAGGGAGAGTCTGGAGCTAGCTGTTAGTGATTTGGACGTTACCTGCTTAGAGGTGATAATTGAACCCACCGAGTAGAAGAGAGCACTGAGAGAGCATGGAAGGGAAACTGACCCAGAAGAGAGCCTTGGGGGAACACCCAGGCTTCTAGGGCCAAGATCAGACAGAAGGGAGCAGAACTTGGGGAAAGCATGGAAGGAGACATTACCCATCTTCGTTAGTCATTGGTGGGGTCATTCTATCTAGTTTAACAAAGGGCTTTTTGGAGTTCCGATCTGAGTATGTTTACCTCTTTTCAACATTATTTGAGGCTTTAATGCTAGTTGAGGCATCTATTTCTTTGATCAAATTGCTGAGAGTTTGCATTGAATGAAGACTTTGAATGAATTTAGGTTTAGCATTTTCCTCTTCACATTTTAGTAGTTTCTCAATTTTGTCGTATTTCATATCATCTGCCCCTAAGGGTAGGTTGTTTAAAAAAATAAGTGACTGCCTGGCATCGGTCAGTAAGGCGCATAGTGTGACTTCAAGCTGAGAGTACTGCTGAGAAAGCATTGTGAAGTCCTCGGTTAAAGTGATGAACATGTTATTGTTGCTCTGTTGCCATTATGATCATTGTTGTTAGTTGGTTCTTCTTTATGGCAATCAGACAAAAGCAGTCCTGGGACAAATTACCATCTTTTTGTGCTTCCTATGTAGTTGATATTCCACGGACTGCTCTGCAGGTGCATGAACTATCTTCTCTAGCCAAAACAAAGTATTAGGGTGTAAATTCGTCTTTTGTAGGCTAACAGCAGGCTATAGCAAGCATCTTGTACAAGACCAGTATCAGAAACAGAGAGCAGGACAACTTGGATGGCATGTATATCATTCTGTTCCCACATGATTTAAGTGCGTGTATTAGCTAAGTCCTCATATTTCGAAAGCTTTTCGTTCCATGAGTCTCAGACACTAGGAATATTTGGTAGAGTAACATCTATTGGAAGTGTTTTTCTTAAGTTTTTATGGATCAATGTTATTCCTGGCCAATTGTAGGCAAGAGTTCAGACTGTGATCATATATTCTCATCTCAGTACAGTTTATTACTTGAGTTCTCCAGGATTCTAGGACTCTGGAATGCCAGGAGTCCTACGTTTTGAGGACTGTATGTGCAGTACAGAAATTTGTTACCTGTCAGTCTATGAAAAAATTGGTGAGTTTGTGATGCATAATTTTAGCTATCACCAAGTCTCAACTTGTTTAGTATTTGGTTTGGACAAAATTTTTATAGATTGCAGTGATTTGTTGCACAGTTGATCACTAAATGTGGGCTCTCTAAATATAAACTTGTTTATAATTTGTGATAGCAGTGACCTAGTCCTGAATTGCCATCCTAGAATTCCTCTGTTTCCAATAAAAAATTCACATGACTCAGGCATTGGCTTGATAGGTCTTTGGATACTTTTGTTGTTGTTGATGCAGTTGGCTGAGTTCGTGGGGCTGTCAGCCATGGAGGGCCTTTTGATTCTAACATTGATCTCAGCAGCTTCATAGACTGTATCCAGAGACAAACTGTTTTTGATTACATTAGACAAATCCAGTAATGTGTGCCTGTTTTCAGCTTTTATTCTTGTTTGTTCTAAAAGTATTTCCCTAAGGTTTTTAATCTGTTTCTTCTATCAATCCTTTTCTTCCCTTTGGAGGAAAAGTGCTCATCTTTCTATTGCTGATTGTGAGTGATTATCCCTATGTATCATTAATATTTTTTGGAATGTTATCATTATTTTAATTAACTGCTTCCTCCCCCAAAACATAAGTGGTAAATTCAAATCAAGTCCCACAAATATTGTCAGTCATCCCAACTTATCTACCATGCTTCCTGGAGCCAAGGTCACTGCCTCATGGCTGTTGTGTTCGTGCGGAATACTTAATTCTGGAAGGGTTTTTTTCCCCCATTAAAGACTGTTTCCTTTTTCTTTACAAATGATCCTCTTCTCCTTTTTCAGAAAAATCAATTTGGTGTCAGGTCTGGTCTGGGGTTAGTTATTAAGTCATATGACTGATGAACAAGCGCAGTAGATTAAATAAAAGCAAAATAACATTTTGCAGAGAGGGAAACACAGGAGATGTGATTATGTCTTTGGATGATTCAATGCCTGTATCTTTTCATTATCCCTCCCACAATGTTAGTAGTTGGTGTCTATCTAGGGATTAACGTTTCCAAAGTACTTTCCGCCCATTATCTCATTTAACATTCGCAACAGCTGCTGAGGTGAGTACTCTGGATATTATCATCCCCATTTTAGAGATAGGACATTGAGACTCAGGTTCAATGACTTGTTCATGATCTCTCAACTGGTGACAGGTAGGGTTTGAATCCAGGGTTCTCTGACTCCGAGTCTGATGATTACTCTCCTACTCCTGGCAGTCTTATGTGGACCAAAGTGAACTTCTCCTAATGTAGGGGTTCTTAGTTTGGGTCCTACAACCTGCGGGTAGATTTCAGGGGGTCTATAAACTTTAATAGAAAAAAATTACAGCTTTGTTTTCAGTAACCTTTATCTGAATTTTATTGTTTCCTTCATTTCTTTAAATGCAATCTTCTCAGAAGGGGCCCATAGGCTTCACCAGACTTCCAAAAGGGTCCATTACACAAAAAAGGTAATGAGCCCTTATTAATAGAATTTCTGAGTCTTGTACATTCTCTCTTTCCCTCTTCCCTTCCCTCTTTCACTCTTTCCTTCCTACTTTCCTTCCTTCCCTTTTTCCCTTCCTTCTTTTCTTCCTTCCTTCCATCCATCATCCTTCCTTGTCATTTCTACATATACTTCTCCTTCCCCATCTCCCTTACCCAGTGAACCTGCCCTCCCACACCCATTGCCCATCTACTTATCCAGTGAGACAGCTGCATGGGGCAATTCACTGGGAGATGAAACTGGATCCACCAATCACAGACCCTGGGCAAGTCACTTAACTTCTCTCAGCCTCAGTTTCCCCATCTGTGAAATAGGGATAATAACAGCACCTACTTCACAGAGTTGTGAGAGTCAAGCGAGATAATGCATGTAGTGACGTGCTTTGCCAGCTGCAGAGTGTGACATAAATGCTGATTACTACCGTTGCTGCTTTTATTACTGCTTCTTTTCTTCTCTAAGGGCAGGATTGCTCATTACCTTACACAGCTTTCCATTGAATTTTCTTGTTCTTTTCACCTACATTGAAGGGTGATGTGATGGGTAAAGAGGTGACCTTGTCACCAGGAAGACCTGGGTTCAGGTCCCATCTGACAGATACAGGTTGTATGACCCTGAGCAAGTCACTTAACTTCTAAGAACTCTAAGCAATTCCCCAAAACAGCCTTATAGCATAAGGTGCCAGCCTGCATTGATGGAGGGAGTTTCCTCATCCAGGCATTCTCTGTCCCAAAGAAATCACAGGACCTATTGTAATCCCTTCAATTTATACTCTTGTTATTATGTGCTTAAGGTTTTATATTGCATCAGTCTATATACATTACCTCATGCTTCTCTGTATTACAATTAAAGTTTGTTCAGCTCTCCACAACCAATGGACTATCACAAAAATGTTCTTGTACATGTGGGACCTTTCTTGGTTCTGATTTTTAACCCAAGGACATATATCCCAGTAGTAAAATCTCTGGATCCGTTCAGTGACTTTTTGCGTGCATGTTTCTTAATGATCCAGTCCAACACCGGTTAGATGTTTATTACGTAGGAGGCATTGTGCTAGCTCCTGTACAGATACAGTGGCAAATGAATGAGGCGCTTACAACCAAGGTATCATCCTCTGAACAACGCCAATTACCTCCCAGCCAACACCTTCTCTCCTCTCTTCTCTTACCACTTCAATCCATCTTCCATCCAACTGCTACAATCATTTGTTTTACCCAAATTACTCAGCTCAAAATCCTTTGCTGGATCCCTGTTCCCTCCCAAGTAAAGATGATAAAGCATTTGGAAAATTGGAGATGAAAGGTGTTCTGGAAGGCCCAAATTGAAGGGTTTAAATTTCACTGAAAGTGCTATAGCCAGATTGAGTTTTGTTTTGTATGATTTAATGCTTGTCGACATAATTAAATCCATTTCAGATAGTTTCAAGGGTATCCTTCCCATTTCATTTTAAGAACAAAAACATGCACATACTCCAGGCCCTCCCGCCTCTGGCCATAACTCTGTGTGTGTGTGCGTGTGTGTGTGTAGCCAAAACTCTGTGTGTGTGTGTATGTGTGTGTGTATGTGTGTGTATATGTGTGTGTATGTGTAGCCATAACTGTGTGTGTGTATGTGTGTGTGTATGTGTGTGTGTATATGTGTGTGTATGTGTAGCCATAACTGTGTGTGTGTATGTGTGTGTGTGTGTGTGTGTGTGTATATGTGTGTGTGTAAGGTACTATTCCTTTTGTATATGAACAGTTTGGTGCTGAGAGGGATAGAGAAACAACGTTCATGTAAGGGGAGCCAAAAAGAAGTCCACCTGTAAATAAACAGCCCCTCAGATAACGTGTTAAGGAGATGCACCCAGATTTGTTCTAAGGACTAGAGAGGAACTGTCTCTTCCTCAGATGAATGCAATGTAAGCTCTGACAGCAGCCCCAGGGCATTGTAGTCCAGCTATTCAAGTGCCTGTTTTCAGAGTTCTGAAATTTATAATTGACAATTATGAATCAAATAACGGCAAAGTTTGTATAACTACTTTTGGGCTCATAAAAGATAGCAAACTACTTTCTTGAGGTAAAGACATACCACTGAGGCTTCTATTTGAGGCATTGGAAGGTTCATTCAGAATTGTTTGAGCTCATTGCTTTTGGGGGCATCTAAAGCCCCAGAAGGGGCAAACATCTCAGGGTTGTGTGTTTTGCCTTCTACTGACCTCTCAGACTTGATAAGGACAAGCAGCAGAAAAGACAAGCTTTGCATTTGTTTTGCTGTGAGAAGAGGCTCGGAGCTGATTGGACAAAGCAGGATCCTTTGGTGTTTTTGGGTAAGAGGAGCTTGGGAATTCTTTGGCTCATGGGAACTAGTCGTCCTTGAAAGAATAAATCACTTTTTCTCAAAACACTGTTGAGGGTGATCGTGAATGAAAAGAGCTGTACCAGAGAGCAGAGCAGGAAAGGCTTCCATCAGAAGGAGAGCAGGTAGTAGACAAGCAGTTTTGAGTAGTATCAATAATTCCTAAATGGATCAAGGATCTCAAGGCCTGAAGTCCAAAGTTTTGAGTTGCCCCAGGCACAAAGGCTTCTCCGTTCATATGCTTCTCCACTAGATTTCTTTAAGTGTGTATCTGCTCTTTCCAATAGACACTGCATACATTGATAGGACATTGTGACCCAAGTTTATAGGTTAACTGTGATGCTAGATTATTCCTGCTTTTGCCTTCTGTTGAGTAAACATTATGATTAATCCTGCTTTTGTCATTTGATGAGTAGGTTTTTTGAGTATTCTTGTTTTTGCAATAAATGCTAAGTAAATGTTTTATGTTTAAGAGGTAGCAGTGTTATGCCAATTGATTTCACATAAATAGGAAGCATGCTGTTAAGGGCTCATGAGCTATAGTAGTGAGTAGTAGTAAGGATAACTTCCACACAAGCATTACTTCTAAGACCATGAGAGAGACAGAGAGTGCTAAGCTATAGTAACTTTCTTGTGGCTCCTCTCTGGGAACCCCAGACCTGCTACCTTATAACTCAAGAGTCCATGACACGCCCAGGCTATGTGTTCAAATTATGGAAGCTGTGCATTTCTTGAGTGCATACCTTTTTTGAGTGCACAACTATTGAAAGTGGCTGCTACTTGTTTAATAAGCAGTTTTTCTCTGAGGTTTCCATTGGTCCTCTGCTTCACTCAATCACAAATTTTATGTTCATTTTCCTAATATTAAAGTCCTGAAGGGTTCCTGATTCTGCAATGTTGCTGCTTGTTCAGTCAGAGATCATGCCAGCTCAGGGGCTGCATGTTCCTCCCAGCTCATGAAGCGTTCTCCTTGTGGTATGTGCTGCCAGTGATTTAACATTATCCCAGGGGCTCAGCCTCTTGAGGGCTGTAAAGACGTCTTGTGGAATCAGAGTAGGCTAAATATTACTCGTAATGATGCTGCTTTTCCTATTAAGTTGTCATTGGCTTTGCTACTCAAGCCATAACATCTGGAATCCCATCTAATTTTGGACGAAAGACAATAAATATGCTTCTCATGGAATTTGCTGTTAAATTTAAATCTTGCTTACGGTAAGGAATTTTGTTGTTCTTCAGACTTTTCATAACCCCTTTTTGGGGATTTTCTTGGCAAAGATAATGGAGTAGTTTACCATTTTATTCTCCCCATTTGGGGGTTTTCTTGGCAAAGATACAGAAGTAGTTTACCATTTTCTCCTCCAGCTGATTTTACAGATAAGGAACTGAAGCAACAGGTTAAATGACTTGTCCAGGGTCACACAGATAATATGTCTTAGGGGAAGGACATAACCCAAAGTCTTCCTGACTCCAAGGGCAACCTTCTGTCTACTGTGCCCTACTGTCTGCCCCTTGTCTTTCATTAACAATCATGGAATCCCAGAATCGGAGCTGGAAAGGACTTCAGAGGACATCAAGTCCATCTCCCACATTTTATAGATGAGGAAACTGAACCTCAGAGACATCATGTGACTTGCCCAGAGTTGGCAGCTAGTAAGTGTCTCAGGCAGGATTTGAGCACAGGTCTTCTTTACTCCTGCATTCAGGTTCTATCCACTATACCACACTGCCCCAGAAGTTGGTGGGAGGTGGGAAATCCATGCTACAGTGGAAATATTACTGAATGCAGAGTCAGAATTTACAATCAAGCCAAGGCTCCAACATTTCTTAGTTGTAGAACTATGGACAAATCAAACTCTCAGATCCTCAGTTTTCCTACCTATGAAATAGGGATAATAGTACCACATTTTTTTACCAGTTAGTTTCATAAAAAGCACCTAGAGACATTAAAAAGCCCTATAAAGATGTGAACTCTTATATCTGGTTTTCAGGAAGACTCGCTGTGCCTTTGTCTCTAGATTAAAATGGAAGTTTTCTAATTTACTGTCAGTTGAGGCGATGGCCAAGGCTTCCCTGTGCATCGCTAGTTTCCATTCTGGTTTAGTTTTGTTCAACAGATGCTTTTCATGAATCTTGTGACAGAAGCAAACTCTTTTGAACAAAAAGCGTTGTGAACTAGACTTTGTAACTTGGAAGGGGTTTTGAGAAGAATGGTTCCACCAAAGTGTGACCCTGGATTTACCTTTGCCCTTTAGCTTCTGCACATGGCCTGGCTCCGCTTGAATAGAACCAGCTTCTAGCTGGCTTATAAATTTATTCTTTGTTCCGTTTCTCAGCTCTGTGCCCTATGAGATGCCCATTCCCATCAAAGAGCAGTATGGATAAAGAAAATGAAATGGGAAGGAGAGAAAGATGGCCCCTTGCTGGGGCCAACTTTTATCAGACTTGTTCAGCCTGATACCATGGACTGCTTATTGGATGTGGCTATTTGACAAAGCTCCTGGGCCATGGATTCAATTAAGTAGTAATCTAGAAGTCAGAGGATTTTAGGCCTTGAAGGGACCACTGAGATCATTTAACAGGGTTTGACCACCCTGATATTATGAACAAGCAACTCTGAAGGTCATACAACTAATTAAGGATGTCTCTGGTTCAGGGCTCTTTCCATTACACTGTCATAGTTTATGATTTTCATTGTCCTTTCATGTCCTTTTTTTACCTTTGGGTGACTGTAGAAGCCCTATGAGGTCAGTGGATGGTGGCATACCCATTTTACAGAAGTGGCAGGTGAGTCTCAGAGGCACTCTGGCTTAACATCTTTTATGTAGCAAACTATTGAGAAAACTGGTTGGAGAATCCTGATATCTAACTCTTAGACCTCCTTGCTTTCTTTTACTTCTCTTGTGTCATAAAGAAATGAGATTCTTGGAGCAGGTCAATCAATCCCTATCGTATATAATCACAAGACTCTTCTGTTACTTTGTATACTTTAGAATTTTATGTGAGCAGGAAGTGTGAATGCCATTAAGTCCTACCCTTAACTGAAATACAGGATGATGACTCCCGTGTATGACTATTGATGGATGCTTGTCTAGATTGCTTGAATACTGTTAGTGAAGAAAAGGTTAAATGTGGAAGGAAAAATAAAAGATTATTAATTGAAAAAATATTTTAAAAAGGAAACAGCCCATTGTTTTGACCAGTTCTAGTTGGAGAGGTAGCCTTGTGGAGTGGATGGGGATTTGGCCTCAAATCAGGTAAACCTGGGTTCAAGTCTGGCATCTGACACATTTTGGCTGTGTGATCCTGGCCCAGTCACTTAATCTTTCAGTGGTCTAGGCCGCTCTCTAGAATATAAATGGAAGAGAAGGTGTTGACAATCTGCATTGGTAAAGGAAGTTTCCTCAAACCTCCATCAATAAAATCCCAGGCTCTATCCCCTATTCCTAGCTAGTTATTAGGAAATTCTTACATTTATTCTTGGGAGATTGCCTGCCCTCTCCATAGCTTCCATTCTCCTTCTGTCTTCCTTGGGAGAAGGTTGTATGGACAGGAGCAAGAGAAGGATGAGATTAAAAGAAGGAAAAGGAGAAAAATATTGGGAGGGATGGGAATTTGTGTGGAAGACCCAAGAATGAATTTGTGGAGTATTTCCTTCAATGCAGAAAGTTAGAATTTGATTTAATGAAGGACTCTTATGGTAACAACGGTTCAGAAAATCAAGTAAACTCTGTCACTTAAATGGTGTTAAGAATTCCCAGGCCATCCGGAGGGTCTCACAAGGTGGTCCTACATGAGAATTTACTTACACTGAAATTAAGATTAACAAAAAATAAGCAGGAATGTTGCTAGGCACTGGGGACACAATGGCCGAACACCAGTAGTGCCTATCCTTAGGAAGACTAGGTTCTATTGGAGAGAAATAGCATATACTCAGACAAATAAGTACTAATTGGTGATTTTGAGCAATTATCTGGCCAGGAGAGGCTTTCAAAGTAGAAAGAATGCTGGATTTAGAGTCTGGAGATTTGGATTTGATTTTAGACCTTTGCCTATATTAGCTGTAGTCATGGGTGAGGTTTTTGGAGCCTCAGTTTTCCCAGTCTTTAAAATGGGAATAATAGTAATACCCAGAGCCATAATGAACTAGCATGGGACAAACAGTGCCACCATTGGAGGGTTCTGAGTATCATCTCTGCCACATCTGCTGTCCCTGGGCTTCACCTCAAGATCTTGCTGAAGTATGAGCTATGGCTTTCCCTCCTGGATTGTCTTGGGCAAAGCCCCCTCAGTGGGGTTATCTTCCCATATCAAGGCCACCTGACCTCCAGATGAATCTGCCCCAGGTACTGCTCTGGCTTGCTTGAGCTCTTAAGAATAACTCACAAATTGTCCTGAGAAAAGGCCTTTGAAATGAGACCTCAGATAAGTGAACATTTCTTCCATTGTTAGTCAAGGGTGAACAGGAGAGGTAGAAGAGGCAGGGTAGCCTGGTGGAAAGAGCACTGGCCTGCAGGGCAGCAGGAAAACCCCATCCAAGACTTACTAGTTGTGTGAACTGGACAAGTGCCTTAATGGCTTCATCTGTAAGATCAGATGGAGGGGCATGGTTTGATAAATGGCCATTAAGATTTCTACCATCTCAAGGTCTAGCAATCCATGAAGAAATGGCTCATACCTAGTCTGTGTGTTTTCATTACAATGTTCTGAACTTTTTGTAGAAGTAGATGACTACAAATAAGGCTTCAGACAGAATGGGAGGGACATCACATAGCTAGCTGCCAAAGCTTATTGGTTACTGTGACACTTTTTGGGGTTTGTTTGCTTTTTTCAGGAGATACTTTCTAATACAAAGTGAATTTTTTGACCCTCAGAACTGGCTTCTCCTGCATGCTCCGTGTTGTGGGTGAAAGGAATTCAAATTAGAGACCCACCAGATGGAGTGGGCATACTTGTGGAGGGCGAGGGCTGTGGGTCGGCCTTGTTGTTGATTCCATGGGCTGGATGCTGGGCTGCGTGGATGTGGTTTCAAGTCCAATTTCTCAAGTTTGCCTTTTTCATTTGGTAACCTCTCTCTTAGCCATCGCCCCCATGATGATGACAGGAATGTTTTATGGTCAGTGCTCTCTTTTCTGTCTTTGGACATATTTTTGGTCTTCACAAGAAAATAGTAGCATAGGTTTATACTTGGAAGGGATTTCAGAGGTGTTCTGCTCTAATCCCCTCGTTCTATAGGTGAGGAAGATGAGGCCTGCAGTATCTGTCTCAATAATTAACCGTAGGACAGCATACAAAGGACTGGAATATTCACCCAACACGGTCGTATGAATGTAAAGCATATTTGGGGGAATTTTGTTTTTTTTTTTTTACCATTTTCCTTCCTCTGTTTTGCCTAATTCTATTACTTAGATATATCTAAGTCTCCTGTGGGTTTAATTATCATTTCTATACAGATAACTCTCAAATCTAGAAATATAGCTCTTGTTTATCTTGCAAAACAAATTCTTACATTAGCCCTGTCCAGAAAGAAAGGAAGGAAGGAAGGAAGGAAAGAAGGAAAGGGAGGAAGAGAGAGAGAAAGAAAGAAAGAGAAGAAAGAAGGAAGGAAGGGAGGGAGGGAGAGAGGGAGAGACAAAGGAAGGGAGAGACAAAGAAAAGGAGAGAGAAGGAGAGAAAGAAAGAGAGAAAGAAAAAGAAAGAAAGAAAGAAAAAGGAGGGAGGAAGGATCTTTCTTCACTCTGAGTCCATCGGCTCTCTATCTGGAGTTACATAGCATGTTTCATTATGAGTCCTGAGTCCTCTGGAATTATGGTGGATCATTGTGTTGATCAGAGTTGCTAAGTGTTTCAGAGTTTACCATTACAATGTTGCTGTCACTATATACATGGTTCTGTCTCTGCCCTCCTCCTTTGTATAAATTTCATGTATATATTTATTTTTCTTTTGTTACAATCCAAGTTTCTTGAGGTCAGGCACTTGCACATTTTTTTAATCTTTATCTTCTAACACTGCCTGGAACACATTTGCCATAGCTTTAGAAGTGCTTTGCTGTTGTTCAGTTGTTTCAGTTGTCTGACTCTTTATGACACCATTTGGGGTTTTGGCAGAGATACTGGAGTGGTTTGCCATTTCTTTCTCTAGCTCATTTGACAGATGAGGAAATTGAGGCAAACAGGGTTAAGTGCTTTGCCCAGCTAGTAAGTGTGTGAGGCCAGATTTAAACTCAGAAAGAAGCGTCTTCCTGACCCCATGCCCTAGGCTCTCTCCATTGCCCCACCATGCTAGTTGATTGATTAGTTGGCTGGTCCTTATTTTGCCCTCTGGTGCTATAAAATGTAGATAATCTTTCTTCTAGATGACAAGCTTCCTATATTTGGAGGTAGTGATTATGTCTGCTCCACCTCTTGGCCCTGATTAACATCCTCAGTTCTGTCAGCCTTTCATTATGTGGAAAGGCTTCGCATTCCTTTACCCTCCTCTGTTGCCCCATCCTGGATGCATGGCTCTAATGTGGGTACCACCTTGCCAAGACCCCTTTGCAATATGGTTTCCACAAGTGATCTCAATGCTGCAGGTGTTACCTGTCCTGAGCACCGTACCCTGGGGCTCTGCTTTCCTGTCTCCTGCAAGCCCTCCTATTACTACAGCCCAAGACTGGGCTTGGTAGCCTTGCGTATTATTGATTCATGTTAGGGGTGTAGTCATCTCAAATCCCTAATTCCTCTT
Organism: Trichosurus vulpecula; assembly: GCF_011100635.1. Lineage (NCBI taxonomy): Eukaryota > Metazoa > Chordata > Mammalia > Diprotodontia > Phalangeridae > Trichosurus > Trichosurus vulpecula. The sequence continues at coordinate 140,851,803 of NC_050578.1, forward strand.
CTCGGCCACTGCAATTTAGCCTGTTCTATATCTGTACTTAAGTGCAAGGCTTCATTCTTTCTTGCTTTTTGAAAAAATAAGTATTTTTATTCATTTAAAAAAATTAGTTCTAAATTCTTTCCCTCTTTGCAGCCCTTCTTCCACCCACTGGGAAACTAAGCAATAAAATATCTGTTACACATGTGAAGACATGAAAATTTTGTGTTGTTGTTTGGGCATTTCAGTTATGTCCGACTCTTCCTGACCCCATTTGGGATTTTCTTGACAAAGATACTGGATTGGTTTGCCATTTCCTTCTCTAGCTTACTTGACAGATGAGGAAACTGAGGCAAACGTGGTTAAATGACTTGTCCAGGGTTATGAAGCTAGTGTCTAAGGCCAGATTTGAACTCAGGAAGATGAGGCTTCTTGACTCCAGGCCCAGCTCTATCCAGTGCTCCACCTAGCTGTCCTAAAACATATTAAATATTTGCCATGTTGTAAAAAAAATTACAAGAAAAATAAAGTGGAAAAAAGAAATATTCCATCTGCAATTAGGAGTTCGTCAGTTCTGTCTCTGGATGTGGATAGCAGCTTTCATCATGACTCCTTTGGAATTGTGGGTCATTGTACTGATCAGTTACTAAGTCTTTCACAGTTGGTCATCATTACAACATTGCTCTTACTATACATGGTGTTCTCCTGGTTCTGCTTACTTCACTTTGTAAAATGTGCCCAAGTTTTCCTGGACCCATCACCATACCATTTCTTTTCTTTTGTTTTTAATAATTGTGTCTTGGGAAATATACTATATATTTTATTAAAGAAATTATTATTAAAAAAGTGTGAAATTTTATTTTCTCATTGCTCTAACCTACTCCTTGTCCTTCACCTAAATGCCCAATTTTATAATTTTGAATTAGAGGATTTGGGTTCAAATCCTGGTTCTGTCACTTACTACTTGTCCAACCTTGGGACCTCCTCAGATCTCACTTTCTTCATCTGTAAAATGGGGTGATTGAATTAGATTGTCTCTGAGGTTCCTTCTGCTGCTGTATACATGATCTTTGAACTCAATCAGAAGAGAGAGAGGCAAAAATCAAACTTATTTAATGCCTCGCAATTTCCATCTACAAAAATAATCAATAATCTCATGCAAACTGGGTCCCTCCAGGCTTTAATTTTATTTCATTTTAGCTATGATGTTTCACTGAATAGCACTATATATCTCTATGTCCTGAGTTCAAATCCTAGCCTCAAATACTTACTAGTTGTGTTACCATGGACAAGTCACTTAACCCTGTTTGCCTCAGTTTCCTCATTTGTAAAATAAGTTGGAGAAGAAAATGGCAAACCACTTCTGTATTTTTGCCAAGAAAACCCCAAATGGAGTCTTGAAGAATTGGACCTGACTGAAAAACTACTGAACAACGACGTATCCAAACCTTATGTCAGTGATGGTAGCTTTATCACTTGACTATATCACCTTTGACAAGTCAATAGTTTTCTGAGTCTCAATTTCCTCGACCATAAAATGGGAATCATTCTATCCTTGGCACCTACTTTACAGAGTGAAAGCAAAAATGAGATAATATATAGAAATATGTTATAAATATTATAAAAATATATAAATATAATATAAACAGCACATATATAATATAAATAAATATAAACAAAATAAATATAAAAATATAAATAAAAATATAAATTTATATAAATGTAAGATAAATGTAAAATGACAATCATACAATAACAAAATGATATTAATTTCATTGAGTGCTTTGTAAATGTCAACACTATTATCATTACTTTCAGGGGGATAAAATTGAGCTCGATGGTCCTAAGAGATAAAAAAGTAAGATTTTTTAAAGCTTCAAAATTAATGATCTATCTCTGATACTTTAATGAATCTTGGATCTCATTTATGTATTATTCTGCCGAAGAAAGTATAAGCCACAAGGTGATACTCTGACTTCAAGAAGGTACTCTGTTAAGAGACTCATCAGAATGTCAGAGGGTTTCCCTGATTGCAAAACCAAAATCAGTTACCTTCCAGAGAGAGCTCATGGGCTATAAGAGTGCTTTGTGTGTTTTCTGCTTCTTCATAAGAGCTCCTGAAAGTTCTTTGTATTTGCATTTTCTGTAGTGTTAAACATAGGCTCTTATATCAAGTATGTATGTGCTTTCCTGAGTGCTTGTACAGGAGCTAGGGGCCTTGAGAAATAGGTAGAATTACTATTATTACTCATGTTTTATAGAAATAGAAACTGAAGCTCACAGAATTTAGGTGATTTGTTATTAATTAATCCATTAAAAACAGCAACAACAAATAACCCTTTATTAGGTTCTTACTATGTTCTTATTAAGCTAAATGTAAGGGATACAAACCAAGGTCAAACCAGGATATCAGTATAGCCGGATTGTATGGAAGTGAGTAAATTGTATGAAGACTGAAAAGACAGGAAGGAGCTACATTATGAAGGGCCTTAAATGGCAAGCAGGATTTTATATTTGGTCCCAGAGGTAATGGTTCACATAGCTAACAAATGATCAGATCCAGGGCTGGTACTCAGGTCATTGGTCGTTAAATCTCAGATTTTTCCCTCTATTCATTCTCACGGAACTATTTTAAGGGCCTCTTGTCATTTCTTATAGCACAGTCATATTCCATCCCATTTATACACCACAACTGGTTCAGCCATTCCTCAATCAGCAGGCATCCCCTCCATTTCCAATTCTTTGCCACCACAAAAAGAGCTTCTGTGAATGAATATTTTCGGACATATAAGTCCTTTCCCTTTTTCATGGATCTCTTTGGGTTACAGACCTAGTAATGGTATTGATGGGTCAAAAAGTATGCACAGTTTTATAGGCCTTTGTGCATAGCTCCAAATGACTCTCCAGAGTGGTTGGATCAGTTAAACAAATCTTTACCAATGTCTTCTGTATCTTACAGCATCGTAGTTAACCCCAGTATCCTTCCTCCTCCCCTTTCCCTGCCCAGAGGCCATTCCATATAACAAATAGTATTTTTAAGAGAAAAAAATAGCATAACTGATAGATACATTGAAGAAGTCTGAAAACGTGTAGTATATAATACCTGTGGACCTTCCACCTCCATAAAGGGGTGAGTTGGGGTTTCTTCTCATCTCTCTTAATTCAAGTCCTACTTGATTTTTATAATTTTGTTACATTCACTTTTAATTTTTTGGTATGTAGTCATTCTTTTCATTTACATTGTTGTAGTCATTGTATATATTGTTTTCTTAGCTCTGCCTGGCTCACTCTGCATCAGTTCATATAGATCTTTCCATGCTTCTCTGTATTCATCACACACACAATTTCTTACAGCACAGTAATATTCCATTATATTCATGTACCACAATCTGTTTTAGCCATGCCCAATTGATGGGCATTGACTTTGTTTCCAATTCTTTGCTATCACAAAAAAGTGATAGTATAAATATTTTGTTGTATTTCTCTTATAATTAGTGATTGTGAGCATTTTTTCATGTGGTCATGAATGCTTTACGATTCTTCTTTTGAACATTGTTTGTTTACATCCTTTGACCACTTATCTTTTGGGGAAGGGCTATTAGTCTTAAATATATTTATTAATTGTTTACATGTCTTGGATACCAAACACTTATCAGAGAAATTTAATACAAAAGTTTATTCCCATTTGACCATTTCCCTTTTTACCCTAGGTGCACAAATTTTTTCTGTGCAGGAGCGTTTTAGTTTCAAGTAATCAAAGTTATCTATTTTACCTTTTGTAATTGCCTCTTTCTCTTACTTGGATAAAAATGTATCTCCTACCCATAACTGTGGAAGACAGACAATCTATTTCTCTTCTAATTTTTGCATAGCATAATCTTTAATATTACGGTCACACAGCCATTTAGAATGGATTTGGAACGTGATGTAAGGTCTTGAGCTAAGCCTAATTTCTGCTAGATGCAGTTTTCCTAGGAGTTTTTGTCAAATAAATTTTTCCCTAGGTAATTTATGATTTTATTCTTAATATATTTTATTTTTTCTTAATATATTTTATCTTGTATCTCTGTTTGCCTCAGTTTCTCCTACAGCAAAATGGTTATAATAGTAGCACCCACCTCTCAAGGGTTTTGTGAGGATCAAAGGAGACAATATTTTTAAAAGGCTTTGCACTGTGCCTGACACACAGTAGGCATTTAATAAATGTTTTGTACCTTCCTTCCCCCTTCATCAGTTGCAGTCCCTCTTTCCAACTCATTAGGATCTTTTAGGTTTCTCTTTCTGTTATCAAAAGAATTAGTTAGCTCTTCTGCATCTGTCTCTTTTCCAGATCTCATAATCATGTCATTTAAATCACTGATCAAAAATATTTAACAGGAGAGTTCACCAAGGTGAAGCAGGAAGACCATGAGACTTGAAATTAGACAACTTAAGGTTCTTCATCTATAAAATGCAGTCAGGGAATAAGTTTGGGCTGGTTGGTCCCTATGATCACTTTCTATTCTAGGTTGTATGACAGGGCCAAGTCAGAACCATAAGGCACCCAGATAGAGACCTACCTTTTTCTAAACATTGACTTTTTTACATTGTTGTTGAATCAACTCGAGATTTACCAAACTATACGATATGGTACAGTACGGTACGGTATGGTATGGTGCTATGCTATGCTATGCTATGCTATACTATACTCATTCAACATTTTTCTTTGCTGATCCATAAGGATAGCAGAAGAAACTATTAAGTACCTCACCAAAATCTTGATAAACTATGTGTATAGCCTGGCTGTCCTTTAAAATCCTCTTAAAATCAACCACAATTCCAGCAGATTCATGATGTGACATGCTAGCCACTTCCAGATAAAGACCATGTTTGTGTACACAAACACACACATATATACATATGTATATACAGACATACTAGTGCAGGAATTTGTTTTGTTTGACTACACATATTTGTGATGGGCTTTGTTTGTCTTGCTTTCTCAATGGATGGGGTAGAGGAGTTAGAAAGGAGAGAATTTGGAACTGAAAATAAAATTAAATTGAATTTTTTTTTAAAAAAGCCTTGACCCATTCCCTGGAATGTCCCCAGTAGTGACATTCCACTTTGCTCCTTTGAGGCAAGACTTGTTTTTGGAAACGAACAAGAGGCATTCTAAGCCGAGGTGGATGATCAAGCCAGGTGAAAAATGAGCTGTGACTATTAACCAACAAGAATGTTCTTTTGCATCTTGTAAATTGATTCTGACGTAAGCAAGAGAAAAGGAGTGGGGAATAATGACAGTTTTAATGCGCTCTGTAGCTACTTTAAAGGGACAAAACTCACAAATCCTGGTTATTTAAGCAATCAGCCTTGATTCATATCCACACCTTATTATGTCTGATAGTTTGACAGAGGAGTATATTAGAAACATATGTAGTTATTGCACGCATGTTTTTCTTCATTTGCAATTTTAACGGTGTTCTGTTTCCTTATGATGGTCTCACCTCCCCTCCCCCCACTTTATATGCCCTAACAGATAATCTAAAACAGCAGACATATTTTAGAAAAAGTCACTGATATTTCATTTTGGAATAAATCCTTAGGCTTAACCTGACTGGGTTTTCCTTGTTAATCACATTTTCCTTAGGTTAATATTAAAATTCCATCTTTATTCCGTGAGCAAAAATCAAATGATTGTAGAGGAGGCAGCCTAGATGTATTCTGGGTTATAATTAAATAATCTTTGTATGGGTAATTGAGAGTTAATATCACTGAAATGTTAATTGAAGCAAATATGCTCTCCTTTCTGCATTAGAGAAGTCCCCTGAGTTGTGCTGGTGGCTGTTTCCCTTCCTTTATATCCTTGGCACATAGTCAGTGCTTGGTAAATGCTTGTGGATTGATTGGATTTCTCCTGGTAAATCAAATACTTAATTGTCTGTTCTCTGATCAGTTTTTCTAAATGTGAGTTAAGTTCTCTCTCCCTCTTCTCTTTGAAATATTGAATCTTTTTTTTTTTTTTGCTATTTCATTCTGCAGAGAAATGGTCAATGCATGGTTTGCTGAGAGAATTCATCCTATCCCAGTCTGTAAGGAAGGAGTCAGAGGTCACACAGAGTCCTGCTCTTTTCCTACTCAACAGAGTCCCCGTTCTGAGACCACTGCCCCTGGCACCCCCACCAGGAAGATCTCAGCCTCGGAGTTCGACAGGCCACTTCGGCCCATTGTTGTCAAGGACGCCGAAGGAACTGTGAGCTTCCTCTGTGACTCAGAAAAGAAGGAACAGATGCCTCTGCAGCCCCCCAACTTTGGTGCTGACACAGGAGATCAGTGCTCAAGGCTCTTGGAGCTTGTGAAAGATATTTCTAGTCACTTGGATGTCACAGCACTTTGTCACAAAATCTTCTTACACATCCATGGGCTGATCTCTGCAGATCGCTATTCCCTTTTCTTGGTCTGCGAAGACAGCTCCAATGACAAATTCCTCATCAGTCGCCTGTTTGATGTTGCAGAAGGCTCCACTTTGGAAGAAGCTTCCAATAATTGTATCCGCTTAGAATGGAACAAGGGAATTGTGGGTCATGTGGCGGCTCTGGGGCAGCCCTTGAACATCAAAGATGCCTATGAGGTAATGAGGGTCTGCCCAGGATCAGTGGTGGGGGAAGGGGGGCGGGATGGGGAAATTGTCCTAGATTCCATTTCATTCAACAAATATTGTTCAGCACCTACTCTGTGGAAGGTTCTGTCCTACGCACCAGCAAGACAAAGATACCAACTTTGCATCACACTAGTGGGATGTAATATATGTACAAATGAATACAGCACAAGAGAAAATGAGGAGGGAGTAAGTCCTGAGGACTGGGGTGATCAGGGAAGGATTTGTGGAGGAGTTGTCACCTGGATTGAGCTTTGAAGGAAAACAAGGAATCTGAGAGACAGGGATAAAGAGGGAGTACATTCCAAGCATGGGGAATGGCTTCTGTAAATGCACAGAGATGGGAAATTGAGGATTAAGTTCATGAAACAGCTAGGCTGATAGGATGGTTTAAAGATGAAAAGGAAGTGGAATCAGCTCAGATCCAATAACGAGAGTATTCCTGCTTCAGATCTTGCTTGGCTTTCCACCAAATGCTTCCTTCTTCACTAGTATTAATAGTCAATGAAGAAAAACTTTCATTTTTTCCGAAGGGTTTTATCCTCTAAGTCAGTGTTTTTTCATGGCTTGACCCCAAGGGGTGTGGCTTGTGATCAAGCGATCAGAAAGTAGGAAAATTAATCACATCCCACTCTACCTCAAAAGGTCCAGTGGAGGAGTTTGTCTCCAACATAACCACATCTCCTCTCAACAACCATATCCCCCAGTTCATTTCACTGCAGGAGGACCAATTCTGTGCCCTGCTGCAGTGAACAACTGAGTAATATTCACACTTCCCTCATGCATTATTAGATAGAGAGAAAGAAAGTCACTCATAATGAATAAGTATAGATGGCTTGTGATCTACAGGGCTGATCTCATTACATATTATCTTGTGTCCCAAACACTCTCCTAGTCCAAACCTGTTTATCACTGTTAGTGCCTCTAGCCTTCAAGCAACCCAGGTCCCCATTCCTTCCTCTCCTAGATATCTAGTTGCCAAATCTTAGTATTTCAGGACCTCACCACCATCTCTCATATCTGTCCCCTTCTCTCTACTCACCTAGCCCTCACGATATCGAAGTAGACCCTAATAGGACTCCCTGCCTCCAGTCTCTGCCATCTCTGATCCATCTTCCACATAATTGGCAAACTGATTTTTTTCTAAACCCAGGCCTGACATCACCACTCCCCTTCTCAATAAACTCTCATGGCTCCCTGTTGACTATGTTTCATCTTTATCTCATCTTTTTAAATTTCCGGTTTTGCCCAAGTTTTATGATATATGCCATTATTAGCACAGCAGTCAATGTTTATAATTGCAAATAAGTAAATATACACGTATTGGAGTTGTATGCTCAAAGATTTTTTTTTAACTGATAGGGGTTTGGAGGCCACTGGTGTGGCAATCATTCAATTAGGTGTTAGTGTCCAAGGGAGATGGAACAGATATGCTGGTGGTCACTGATATTCTTTAATTAGGAAAGATGTAGAGAAAGAGCTAGAATCATTTCAAGGGCAGTTTGTTTGGGAAGGGAGCCATAATAGTAGACCCAGAATTGTCTTTCACTGGTCCTGTTGGTTCTTGTCTGCTCTCTGGAGCCTCATCTCATCTCCTCACTTTGTAGCAAAGACTTTGGGCTGTAGTTGTGATGAGGCTTTAAGGAATTGGGTGAAGAGCCCTAGCTTTGGAGTCAGATGGCCTGGGTTCTAATCTTGGCCCTGTCATGTAACCACCTCTTTCACCTTGGCCAAGTGACTTCAATGACCCAGGCCTCAGTTTCTTCACCAGTAAAATCATGAGGTTGGTAAAAAGTTACTAAGTTGTGCATACTTGACCCAGTTATGTACAGTCTGATCCTGGGATATGACTGCTAGATACATACCCCAAAGAGAACAAAATAAAGAGGAAAATGACCTACATGTAAAAAATGTGTGTATATATACATACACATATATAATATAACATATATACCTGCACGTGCATACACACATACATATTATATCTGTGTATATATATGCATATATACACATACATATATGTATGCACATATATACAGAGAGACTTTTCATAGCAGCTAAAAATGAGAAACTAAGAAACTGTCTTCCTATTGGGTAATTGCTGAACAAATTGTAGTGTATGAATATAACGAAATACTTTCGAACCCTGATCAAAGCAATGATGAACCACGAGTCCAAAAGACTGAAGAAGCAATATGCCAGTAACCTCCTGCAGAGAGGGAATGAGTTGAAAGTGCAGAGACAAACAGAGCTTTTTGTTCATGTCCACTGTGGGTTTTGTTTTGCTGGACTCTGAATGTTTATGATGAGTATTTTCTTTTTCTTCCTTTTGTTGGTCCAGTGGAAGAGGTTCCTTCATTTTTAAGCATAACAGTGTTCAGCTGCATGATTTCTGGGGTCCTTCCAGCTCTAAATTCTGTGACTCTATGATTTGCTTTTTACATAAGTCTAGCCTAACAGAGACAAATGGAAGGAGGCAGAGAATCAGGCCTAGAGGATCAAGGGGCCATAAGATCATAGATTTATAAGTTGAAGGGACATTAGAAGTCATCAAGTCCAAGCCCATTCATTTTACAGATTAAGATACTGAGGCTTAGAGAAGTGAATCCACTTGCCAGGTGTCACACAGCTAGTAAGTGTCTGAGGCAGGATTTGAATCCAGATCTTCCTGACTTTAGGCCCAGTGCTTTATCAACTACACCAGGGGTTCTAAATATCTTTGGTGTGATGGGCCTCTTTGGTGGTCTGATAAAGCTCATAGTCCCCTTTCCAGAGTAATGTCTTCAAATAACTATTTTATTTATATAGTACTTTAAGTTTTGTATGGTGCTTTACAAATATTATCTCATTTAATCCCCACAACAACCCTGAGTGGTAGCTGCTATAATGATTCCCATTTTACAGATGAAGAAACTGAGGCAGAGATTAAGTTACTTGCCTAGGGTCACACAGCTAGTAAGTGACTGAGGCTGAATTTGAGCTCAAGTATGTCTGACTCCAAGTTCAATACTCTATTCACTGTGTCACAACTTCCTCTCAATTTTAAAAAATGCATGAAATAAAATACATAGGACTACCCCCCAAAAGACAAAAATGTCTTCCCCCATTAGAATATAAGTTCCTTGATGGCAAAGACTATCTACTTATAACTGTATTATTCCCAGCTATTAGCTCAGTGTCTGGCACATAGTAAACACAACAAATGTTTGTTGATTAACTAAGGAAAGCAATTATATTGAAATACAGACATAAAAATATTGAAGAAAAAAAAAGAATTCATGGAAACCAAGTTAAGAACCCCTGTGGCCATGGTGATCGTATAAGTGATCCTATTCATCGTGGGACCTCGTTGACAGTGAGCTTGAATTTGTGGCATTATGGATGCATTGTGGGATGTGAGATGGACCTTCCTACCAGGGATGGTCTGGATGTGCTTTTTGCTCTGTGGACCGTGTGTGCCACTGAGGTTGTGATTTGCCGAATAGACTTGGCAAGGGGGTTCTGGCTTTGATATCCTCATTCTTTATATGTTTGCATGTAATTAGTATATTGTTTACATTGCGGAATCAGATAATGGCTTTTCACTCTGCCTTCAGAGAAGAATATTCATCTGCACAAAGGGCTTCTACCCCATCACAGGTTTCTGACTAGATCTAATTACCTTGGAATTGGTTGTTTGTAGGAGTAATTTTCAAGTTTTTGAACCATGACCACCTCATGCCTTCCAGCCAAGATTGTTAGAGTCAACTTAAAAAAAGTTCTAGTAGAAAATATGCCCCTTCCTCATTTAGGAATAATACCAACAATAATTATTAATAATAATAATAACACTGATAGCTAGCCTTTACATAGCACTTGAATGTTTGCTAAGTGAGCACTTTACAAATGCTATCTCATATGATCCACACAGCCACCTTTGGGAGGTAACCAGTCCTATTTTTATCCCCATTTTACAGTTGAAGAAACAGACTCAGATGTTACATGACTCACCCAAGGTCACACAGTTAAAATGTGTTTGAGGCTGAATTTGAAGTCCAATCCTTCTGAATCTAAGTCCAGCACTCTATGCGCTATACCAGCTAACTCTAACACCAATGGGATACAACAATGGAAGGTACTTTGAACCATGCAGAAACCACTGAAGATACAGTGCCCATAGCTGTGATGTTTCTGTCTTTAGGAAGGTGATGAGATGTATATTGAGGCCATACTACATGAAAAGCACTGGGCTTTGAGAAAAATACCAAGATTTATCTGGCATAGGTCCTACCCTCAAGGAATTTACAGTCTAACAGGGAAAAATAAAATAGGGATTAGACCTCAGTGTTTTGAAATTCAGTCTCCCAAGAGAAGTCTCTGCATCCTATATTCTTGTAGAGTAGCTTAGGGGACTAGGAAGTTAAGTGACTTGTCCAAGATCATATAGCCAGTATATGTTGGAGATGGTACTCAAAGTTAGGTCTTCCTGTTTTCACGGCTCGCTCACTATCCACTGCACCATACTACCTCCCTTAGATGTCCATTCAAATAAACATAATATGGAGTAGAATGCAAAAGTGGCTGAAATGCTAGATACTCCAATAGCTCACAGGCTTGAGAGGGTACTTCTGGTTGGCTTGTGTACAGAGAAGGCTCCAGGAAGAAGGGCCATTTGATTTGGGTTTTGAAGAGTGGGTAGAATTTTCAGTAGTTGAAGTCAAGGAGGGAAAGGATAGTCAAGGCATGGGCTACACAAATGGCATGGATGATGGTTGCAGTAAGAGAGAGTTAAAGAGACTTGTCTTTCTGGAGCAAATGGAGTAGTACTGGGTGAGTCTGGAGAACTAAGTTGGGAGGAAGGTGTTGAATGCCAACCTTAGGAGTTCAGTTTTTTGAGTTGGTTTTCACAGGTTTTTGAGTTGGTCAGAGGATGTAACCAGCCTCCTCTGGTTAGGAAGATCAATCTGGCAGCCATATGTAGGATGGTTTGGGGATGGGGAGACCACTTAAGAGACTATGACAATAGTCTAGGTGAGAAGTCATGAAGATTAGAAGTAGGGTGGTGCCTATTGGAATGGAGATGGAGGGAGTAAACTTTGGAGGTAGAAGAAAAAGTACTCAGACACTAATGAAATGAGTGAATGAAGATAACCTGAAAGTCATGAAAAGGATCCAGGTCAGACTAAACATGGTGATCTCTCTCCAATTAGGAGTGTAGGGCCCCAGAGCAGTATCTGAGGGTGGAGCACAGTGGTATGGCATTGGAGTGGCTTCCTGTAGAAAATAGAATATGAATAAATGAATCGGAGTGGCTTCTTGTAGAAAATAGAATATGAATGAATGAATCAAAAAAACATTTACTAAATGTTTGCTATGTGCTGGGTAAATAGTATTAAACTCTAAGGATATGAATGCAAGAATGAGGCTAGTCCCTGACCTCAAGGATCTCACATTCTAATGGGAGAAACAACACATATGGAGCAATGGTAGTCATGAAGAGGCACGTTGATCTGGTCAGTCAGTCAAGAGAGATTTATTTAGTACCTACTATGTGCCAGGCACTGTGCTAAGCACTGGGTATACAAAAGGAGGTAAAAGACATCCCTGCCCTTAAGGAGCTCACAAGCTAATTGGGGAGACAACCAGCAAACATGTATATATATATATACACTATAATAGGAAATGTTAAGAAAGTGAGAGCATTAGAATTAAGAGGGGTTGGGAAGACTCCTTGTAGAAGGTGGGATTTTTGTTGGGACTTGAAGGAAGCCAGGGAAGATCTGTAGGAGAAGAACCAGGATAGAAGAGTGGGTGTCCTGAAAACCTAGAGAGAAGAGAGTCTCGAGGAGGAAGGAGTGATGAACAATGTCAGAGGCTGCAGAGAGGTCAAGCAGAGGGAGGGTGGAGGGAGAAAAGGCCATTGGATCTGGCAACAAAGAAGTCATGATCACCTTGGAGAGAGCTGTTTGGGTGGAATGATGAGGTGGGAAGCCAGATCAGGAAAGTCCCAGGGATGACGAAGTTACAGGAATAGTGAGGAGCGCCATCAGGGAGGTAGACTTACACACTCCACCCAGGAACAGTGACAGGGTTCATTTGATTCATGGTCCCAGAAGTGGGGGAGGAGAGACACAGAAAGGAAAGCATAGGAGAAGGGGGTAAGGGGAGGAGGTGTGCGGAGTGCAGGCAGTGAGGCGAAGCATGGCTGGTCCTTTACTAAACCCATCATCCGGGTGAGGAAGGCACCAAGCAGGACAGGAGGAGCCCCAGAGCTGGGCTCCAAGGCAGCAAGACAATTGGTAAGGACAGGATCTGAAAGTAGAGGGTGATGGGAAGCTTGGGTTTAGATAGGTCTTTAAGGTTTGTATAACTGTCTGCTTTGGTGCTTACAGCAACCTTGGGGAGTAGGTGTGATTATCATTAGTACTAGGAGTATCAGTGTCATTCTTAGTATTGTAGTAATTGGAATCATATCATTATCACTCTTAGTGTCATGTCTCCTTTGGTTTCAGAAAGGCAGCATGGGGACGTAATGCTGCAGATGCTTTCAGTAATCACCGTTGAACTGACAGCTACTTTTTTTGTTACAAGGAAGAGTTCATTTGGTGGGTGGTGGGACAGGGGGAATTATATCTTAAAAGGATGATGTAAAAACAAAAGATTTACAAATAAATTAAAGCTTTAATAGCCTAAAAACGACACTAAGACTTTTGAGAGTGTGTGTATATATACAATCAGTCAGTAACATTTTTTAAACACCTACTATGTGCCAGGCATTGTGCAAAGCACTGGGGATACAAGTAAGAAAAAGAAAGATAGCCCCTGCCCTCAAGGAGCTTACAGTGTAATGGAGGAAAACAGGCTAGGCTATGTTGTTGTTCAGTCATGGCTAACTCTTTATGACCCTATTTGGGGTTTTCTTGGCAAAGATTCTGGAGTGGTTTGCCATTTCCTTCTCTAGCTCATTTTACAGATGAGGAAACTGAGGCAAACAGGGTTAAATGACTTGCCAGGGTCACACAGCTAGTAAGTGTCTGAGGCCAGATTTGAACTGAGCCAGAGTCTGGTCTGGCGCTTTTATCTACTGGGCCACCTAGCGGCTGGGGGCAAGGCAACACGCAAACAAAACCTGAAAAGAGATAAGGAGAGAAATCGACCTGTCACTAAGGGACTTGGTAGAGTCTAGTCTAAGGTGTGCAGCAGCTCTTGGGAAATGAAGAGTTGGCTGGCCTGGGAGCCCTCTTCAATGGAGGCATTGAGAGCAGACACACACACACACACACACACACACACACACACACACACACACACATACACACACATACATAAACATGCACACACATACACACATATATACACACATACACACATACACACATACATACACATACACACACACACACACACACACACACATACACACATACACCCCTATCAGACTGTGAGCTCTTTGAGACCAGGGACTTTTTGCTTCTTGTTTGTTTTCCTGTGCCTGTTATTGTTTATTCCCACTGCTCAGCACAACCTTTTTCATCGATCTCTATGTACATGCACTTATATATCTATACACATGTTCATGCACATACATGTGATTATACATACACATGCTTGAACATAAAATAAATATCCAAGCTGGGAGGAAAGCACTCAGGCTCTGAGCTCAGTCGAATACTGCTGATGCCATACCATGGCCACATTACACAGCCTGGCAATCATTGGAAGCCCAGCTGGATGGCTTCCATCAGCTTGCAGTGTTAAGAAGGAATGTGGAAATGATTCATTAGTGTTGTTTTGAGTGGTTTATATGAACAGCTTCTAAGCAAATTCTAAGTTGACCTAAACAGTCCCCGTCCTCAAGCAAAAGAGAAACAGTCATAAACAGTCTGTCCCACCACCCCCAACCCCTCATAGAATTTCAAGCTAGAAATCCTGGCTCAGTTCCTCATTACCGATGTGACCTTGAGAGAAACACCACTTCCCTGGGCCTTGGCTAGCTCTTGGGTAAAGTGAGGGGCTTGAATAACCCGACTTCGGAGTTCCCTTCAAGCTCTGAAAATCTTTTGATCTCATGATCCTATAAACATTTATCTTCTGTGCTTGGAACTTAAACACAAATAAATGTCTTTGGGAGTTTGGGAACCAGGAAGTGGCAGAGACCATAAATTGTCTGATGGGAAAATCTAAATGATTAACATAACAAACCATTGAATGTGGAGGTCTTTCTTGGCTTTAAAAAGCAAAACCTGGTAAAGACTGTCAGCTAGTTGTTGCACATGATAGAAAAATAGTCACAATAATGTTAATTGGTGACTTTCTCAAACACTGTGGCTTGAGGTTGAGCTGAGTTAGAATACAAATTCAGATATCTTTAGTTGAGAATTTTATCCAAAAGCTGCCTTAAAAAAATCAGGATGTGTTGGTGCCCAGAACAGCTTGAGTCCATGGAGCTGGTATAAGGTTTAAAATTTTTTCCTGAAAAAAATCACACACCTCCAATTCACACCTCCTGTAAGACTTGACACCAGTATTGTTCCAGTGAGGGCATATAGATGTGAACCGTGGGAAACCATGACCTCTAGAGAAGAGTGATGGACAGAAGAATAGTGGGATGTGTGGTTCGGTATGCAGGGACTCTGTTCAAGTGGACTCCCTTTATTAAGAATTCTCTCTGTTGGGGCAGCAGAGTCAATATGTCAGCTGGAAAGCAGGAACTAGCTTAAGCTCCCCATCAGGTCCCTCCAAACACCTATAAAAATGGCTTTGAACAAATTCTAGAGCTGCAGAACCCATGAAAGAGCAAAGGGAAGCAGGGCTCCAGCCCAGGACAGCCTGGATGGTCGCTGGAAGGGATCTATCACATGGAGCTGGGAGTGGGGTGGAGCAGAGCCCAGCATGGGCCATGCCAGGACCAACCAGACTAGGAGCTGAGCAAAACAGGCATAGCACCCTGAATCAGTGAGCTATGACAGTTACCAGACTTCTCAACCCACAAACACCAAAAACAACAGAGAAAGTTAGTGGGAAAAGCTGCTGGGACAGAGTGAAAGGAGTTTGGTGGGTGGGGGGAGGGTGCTCAGTGGAAGTGGTGCTGCTTCCAGAGCTACAGCTGCAGTTGCTTCCAGCCCCAGCCCCACCTGGTGGGAGGAATTAAGTGGCAGATTAGAGCAGGAGTGCAAAGCCTACTTTGCCCTGCCTGGATCTGGGTCCCAATCTTGGTTGGCAGTTCTTGGGGGAGAAGGAGTGCTGGTGTGGCAGAGCTTGATGTGAAGAAATAGCTCTGAAAATAGCAACACAGCCCCTCAAGCTTGGGACAAAGTACTCTCTACTCTACAAGCAGTTGTACCCCAACAAAAAGCTCAAGGGGGAAGTACTTGGCTAGGAATATGAACAGGCAGATCCAGACTCAGACTTTGGAATCTTTTTTGGTGACAAAGAAGACCAAAACATACAGCCAGAAGAAGTCAACAAAGTCAAAGAGCCTACATCAAAAGCCTCCAAGAAAAATATGAATTGGTCTCGGGCCATGGAAGAGCTCAAAAAGGATTTGGAAAAGCAAATAAGAGAAGTAGAGGAAAAATTTGGAAGAGGAATGAGAGTGATGCAAGAAAACCATGAAAAACAAGTCAGTGACTTGCTAAAGGAGACCCAAAAAATACTGAAGAAAATAACACCTTAAAAATAGACTAACTCAAATGGCAAAAGAGCTCCAAAAAGCCAATGAGGAGAAGGATGCCTTGAAAGGCAGAATTAGCCAAATGGAAAAGGAGCTCCAAAAGACCACTGAAGAAAATACTACCTTAAAAATTAGATTGGAAGGGGCAGCTAGGTGGCCTCAGACACTTGGCACATGAACTAGCTGTATGACCTTGGGCAAGTCACTTAACCCCAATTGCCCTGCACAAAAAAAAATTAGATTGGAGCAAGTGGAAGCTAGTGACCTTATAGCAAATTAAGATATTATAAAACAGAACCAAAGGAATGAAAAAAATGGAAGACAATGTGAAATATCTCATTGGAAAAACCACTGAGCTGGAAAATAGATCCAGGAGAGATAATTTACAAATTATTGAACTGCTCTGATATTCTAGAGCCAGAGAGTAAAATGGAAATTGAAAGAATCCAACAATTGCCTCCTAAAAATGATCGCAAAAAGAAGACTCCTAGGAACATTGTTGCCAAATTCCAGGGCTCCCCGATCAAGGAGAAAATACTGCAAGCAGCCAGAAAGAAACAATTTGAGTATTGTGGAAGCACAATCAGGATAATACAAGATCTAGCAGCTTCTACATTAAGGGATCGAAGGGCTTGGAATATGTTATTCTGGAGGTCAATGGATCTGGGATTAAAACCAAGAATCACCTACCCAGCAAAACTGAGTATCATGCTCCAAGGCAAAATATGGATTTTCAATAAAATGGAGGACTTTCAAACTTTCTCAGTGAAAAGACCAGAGCTGAATAGAAAATTTTACTTTCAAACACAAGAATCAAGAGAAGTATGAAAAAGTAAACAAGAAAGAGAAATGCTAAGGGACTTACTAAAGTTGAACTGTGTTGTTTGTATTCCTACATGGAAAGATAATGTGTATAATTCATGAGACCTCAGTATTAGGGTAGCTGAAGGGAATATGTGTGTGTGTGTGTGTGTGTGTGTGTGTGTGTGTGTGTGTATAGACAGAGGGCACAGGGTGAGTTGAATATGAAGGGATGATATCTAAAAAAGTAAAATCAAATTAAGGGATGAGAGAGGAATATATTGAGAGAGGGAGAAAGAGAGAGATAGAATGGGGTAAATTATCTCACATAAAAGTGGCAAGAAAAAGCAGTTCTGTTGGCAGGGAAGAGGGGGCAGGTGAGGGGGAATGAGTCAATCTTGCTGTCATCAGATTTGACTTGAGGAGGGAATAACATACACACTCACTTGGGTATTTACCCCCCAGGAAAGAAAGAGGAAGGTGATAAAAAAGGGGGGACAATAGAAGGGAGGGCAGATAGGGGGAGGAGGTAATCAAAAGCAAACACTTTCAGAAAGGGACAGGGTCAAGGGAGAAAATTGAATAAAGTGGGACTGGATAGGAAGGAGCAAAGTATAGTTATTCTTTCACAACATGAGTATTGTGGAAAGGTTTTACATAATGATACACATGTGGCCTATGTTGAATTGCTTGACTTCTTAGGGAGGGTGGGTGGGAAGAGAAGAGGAGAGAGAATTTGGAACTCAAAGTTTTAAAAGCAGATATTCAAAAAAAGTTTTTGCATGCAACTGGGAAATAAGATATACAGGCAATGAGGCATAAAAATCTATCTTGCCCTACCAGAAATTAAGGAAAAAGGGGATGAGAGGGGAGTGGGGTGACAGAAGGGAGGGCTGACTAGGGAATAGAGCAATCAGAATATATGGCATCTTGGAGTGGGGGGGAGGGTAGAAATGGGGACAAAATTTGTAATTCAAAATCTTGTGGAAATCAATGCTGAAAACTAAAAATATTAAATAAATAATTTTTAAAAAGCAGGAAAAAAAGAGAATTCTCTCTGTTGCTCCCCTATTGTAATCATAGCTCTAGATCTGGAAGGGCCTTAGAGGTCATCATATCCAATCTTTTCATTATATATATATGAAGAAACTGAGAGACGAGAGGTAGTGAGTCAACAAGCATTTATTAAGTAACAGAGTCATACAACTACTAAGTGTCTGAGGTGGAATTTGAACCCACATCTTCCTGACTCCCTGTCTAGTACCTTATGCATGGTATGATGCTTTTTGTTCAAAGAACTCTTGAAAACCCCCTCTATTTAAATAAAGCCTTTCTAGATGGTGTGAGGTACCATGTCATAGTGGATAGAGTGCTAGCTAGAGAAAGCTGGGTTCATATCTTGCTTCTGTTACTTACAAGCTATGGGATCCTCTGCAAATCACTTCCTCTCTCAGCCTCAGGTCCCTCATCTATAAAACAAGGATAATAGAACTTACCTCGCAGAGCTGTTGTTAGGTGTTACAGAAATGTCAGCCAGTATTAGTATTTTTATCAAATTCCCCCCCCCCAGTTTTCCCCTGAATTTGCAACACGTGAATCATTTTATAATGAGTACTGCACACAGAAACTCAGAAACCTTAGCCTGCAGTTCATCTTTAATGCATTTCCGTACTTAAAGAACTCTTGAGTTTTGCATATGGCTCTTCCATGTTTAAAAGGCCTTCACCCCATGTGAGTGGGCACTCCTTTTATCAATGAAGATCTCTAGCCTTCTAGAACTTAGTAACTAGTGAATGGTTCACCACCCAGGAATCACCTGGAAATGGATCTTTCCAAATTAGCACTGAGCTCTTGACATGGCCCCTGACAGCCTAGGGCTACTAGCCCCTAGAACCTCATCATGGAGGAAAGTGTGCATAGAACCTCAGTGGAGGAATGTTAAATATTAAAGTACTCAAATGAATTTTAACAGTTCTATAAGACATCGCAATAAAGTAATGAGAATGAAATCTATAGATCATGAGAAAGCATGGTATATGAAAAATCAACAAGCACCCAGAGGACAATGGAGAAATGGGTAGTGAAGTATTGGCAGACTTAGACATTACTCTTCACAGATTCCTACATTTAGAGCTGGAAGAGACCATTGAGGCCAACCCCCTATTTTACAGATGAGGAAACTGAGGCACAGAGAGGTTCACTTACTTCTCCAGTATCACACATAGAATCATAGTTCTAGGTCTGGAAGGGACCTTAGAGGCCATTGAGTCCAACCCTTTCATTTTACAGATGGGGAAACTGAGTCCTGGAGAAGATAAGTGACTTGTCCAATGTCACACATAGAATTATGTATCTGGGTCTAGAAGGGATCTTAAAGGCCATTGAGGCCAGCCACCTCCTTTTACAGATGAGGAAACTGAGGCACAGAGAGGTTATATAATTTGGCCAGGGTCACATAGCTAGTAAGTGTTATCTGAAGCAGAATTTGAACCTTGGGCTTCTTATTCCAAGTCTAGCCCTCTTGCCTCTCAAGTTGATGAATTCCGTGGGAAAAAGAAAAGTGGAATAGAATGTATCAGGCCATTTGTGTTTGAAAGAGTGTGCTCTGAAGGCAGTTCCAAAAGAATTAACAGAATCTTTATGGGTCATTGGATGCTTCATTGGCACATTGGAAAGAGTACTGGATTGGGAATCCAGTGTTCAAATCCCAGCTCTTCTGGTTGCTGCCTGTCAAAATCCTGTGACCTTCCTGGGCCTGTTTCCTCTGCTATAAAATAAGGGAGTTGAACTGGCTGACCTTAAGGTCCCTCATAGTTGTCTACCTATGATCCTATAGTATCAGAGATGTTTCTAGCCTTTCAAGGGTTCTTCTTTGAAGGGGAGGACCCACTGAATTTATGAAGGAGGACACACGAGGACTTTGATCATCTGTACACATGTTGTATCATCCTAGTTTAGGAGTTCTTAACCTTTTCTATGTCCTGGAGCCCTTGAGCAGGCTGGTGACTCCTCAGAATCAAATTTGTAAATATACAAAATACAATTCATAGGATTTCTAAGGAAACTAGTTATTGTAATGAAATATAGTTATGAAAATTTTAAGCAAGTTCATAGACACCAGCTTTAAGTCTCCTGTCCTGGTGGAATATTGATTCCTTGGGGGAAGGGAATGTTTCACTTTTGACTTGATATCCCCATACCTGGTCCTTAATAGGCATTTAATGAATACCTATTGAATGAATGAATGAATTCTCCTATGATTATTGTACTGACCCTCCCTCTGGTCACCTGCCTTCTCTGCTCTGGTCCAGTCTGTTAGCAGAGGCTCACAAGAATTCACCATGTTCTTTGCCTCTTCCAAACTCTTTGGGAAGGGAGGACAGGAATTAGGAGATAAAATCCCTGCCCTTGGGTACTTCCTAGTTAAGCGTGGAGAGGTGTAAATGTTTAGTGAGTGAAACTGAAAGTGCACCAGATTGTGCACATGTGCTTAATTGTGGAGAGCTCTGGAGGGACCAAGGACCCTTTAGCCCAAACCCTTCATTTTATCGGTGAGAAAACCGAAATACATAGAAAGGAAGTGGCATGTACAAAGTTCTATAGGCAATGAGCAACAAAAGTGGCATTTGAATCCAGGTCCTCAGACTATGCCCACATGTATTCTAGTACCCCACACTGCCTCCATCCTGAGTGATGACCCAAGCATTAAAGGTGGGGAGGGTTAACTGGAGGTGAGGATAGGGAAGACTACCAAATGAGAACTGCTGGATTTTGGATGAAACTCAAAACAGTCCTTGTGCCTGTGGCCAGCTGGGTAAGTGAATTCAGGCTTTTCCAAATTGTATTTGTCAGCATTTGTTTCTGTCCCTGACTGCTTGTATTTCCCAAAACTCTGAAAAATAATTCTTAAGTTTCTCTGTGTCAAAGAGGATATCAATTGATGGATTCTGATCCATTTTCCAGTGCCAGAATCATTACTCATGTTAATGAGGTAAAGAGGAGGTTAAGTTCCTCTAATCTTATAAACTCCAGAAGAGAAAATCCATCCTTGTACCAGCAGGTTATTTAATTCAATTTATTTCTTCTTCATAGGATCCGAGGTTCAATGCAGAAGTGGACCAAATCACAGGCTACAAGACCCAGAGTATCCTCTGCATGCCAATCAAGAACCACAGGGATGAGGTGAGCTGATGGTGCTGTCTGGCCCCAGTGCTTGCTGGGGGCTTGGCTTTCTGAAGCACACGAGATTTTGTTTTACTTTGTCAAAATATAGGAAAGTTCCTGCGCTAAATTAGCAAAGCAGAGACATTGAGGCTTTTTTGTAATTAGACTGGGCATATTTTGTGTCTTTATTCTTGGCACTGTTAGCTGTTACCTTGGCTGAGGAAATGATTTGAGGGATAGTCATTTATTTCCCCCAGCCAACCTGATTTCAACCAAACCCATTTAATGCAGCCGCTTAGAAGAGAATCCTTTCATATTCTATAGATCCTTAGTAAAATCTGTTCTGTGGACATCCCTCTAACTTCTCGGCTGGTTTCACTGGATTTAAAATGAAAAGGAAAATAGACTAGTAGATTTTTTTCCCCTAGGGTTGAAAATGTCTCAAATTTTCGGTATGCATTTGTGGCCTGTGGGGTGTGCGGTGGGTGTGTGTAGGTGCCTGTAGGTGTGAGAGAGACAGAGACAGAGAGAGCATGTAAAGCCAGCAGAGTTATCCCTCCCCATCCAACAAACATTAACTAATGGCCTATTTTGTGTATGGCTGTGAGCTAGATGTTGGCAATGCAATGCAATCATGGAATGAATGAATGAAAAAGCATTTATTAAGTGATTTATTTGTGCCACTCATTGTGTTAAGCACTTGGGTCCAAATAGAAGATCTTGTACTATCAAGGAGTTCATACTCTAGTTGAGACAAAATGAAATATAGCTTCTGCCCTCAAGTTGCTTACCTTCTAAGATGAGAAACAAATCCCCAAAGGAGAGAGGTAGCCAGGGAGGGGCACTTTGGTTCAGAAGACCGTAAGGGAATAGAAGGGCGCACTCCAATCAGGGACCAGCTGAGCTGATTTTACTGTGTTTTGTGGTACGGAGGTAGGAAGGGTGTAAAAGGTATTTGATCAAAGGTCAGTACTTCATCAGGGCTGTCCAAAATGTGGCCCGCAGGCCTGCATGCAGCATGCAGTATGATTTATGAGGCCCGCCTACAAGCATAGAAATTTGCTTTAGCAAACAAAGCCGAGCTAGCACAGAGCTCTCACTAAAATGGCAAATCAAAATATATTGTCTGTTGTTTCAACAAAAACCTAAGATTGGACAGGCCTTTTCTATATGACAGACATGTAGCCATCACTGGACCAGTACCTGCAGATGTTCTAGCTTGGCATGCTTAGTACAAATGGGGAAACTGAGGTCCCAAGAGGTTAAATGACTTTTATTAGGTCATACAATTAAAATTTGGCAGAGCGACAATTTTAACCAGGTTCTCTGACTCTAAAATTAATGTCCTTTCCACTATTCTACAACTCAAAACATATGT
The DNA here is from genome assembly GCF_011100635.1 of Trichosurus vulpecula. Taxonomy (NCBI): domain Eukaryota; kingdom Metazoa; phylum Chordata; class Mammalia; order Diprotodontia; family Phalangeridae; genus Trichosurus; species Trichosurus vulpecula. The sequence goes on from NC_050578.1 coordinate 140,874,411, forward strand.
CACTTTTTTAACTGCTAATTTGGCCCAATGTGATGGTGACAAAGTGATTTCAGAGATGTAGATAGCAAAGCCAACTACTACTACCTTGAAATCAATACCTAGCCCTATCCAATGCTGCTTTTCTGCTGTTCAGTAGGTAAATCCTCCTGTATTTTCTTGGTAATGGATCATGATAAAAGAAAGAAGATTCTTTCCCTCACCTTTTCTCAGAAAGAGGGAGAACCAGTTGAATAGTTGTTCCACTTAATCCATCTTCAGCCACCGTCATTACTGCACGGTGGTAGAGGAGGCAGAACCTTGGATTTGAAGTCAGTCTCCATCATCCTAATTATCATCTGTGGCACCTTTGACAGGGCACTTTCCTTGCCTGGACTCCAATTCCCTCATTTGTAAAATGAGGGGGTTGGACCAGACAACTTCTAAGGTGCCATCTAGCGCCAACATTCAACAGTCCTGTCATAATGTGGGACGAGGACAGAATTACTAACTTATCATCTATGGTAGAAACAGGTTTTCAATCCCTCTAGGGGTCTTCAAATCAGACTAGTATTGTGGAAATTGTGTTGGATTTAAAGTCAGAGAACCTGGATTCAAACTCCACTTTTACCTACTATCTGTATACATATCCTGAGCAAGCCACTTTCTCTGGGCCTCAGTTATTATGTTCAATCATTTTCGGTTGTTTCTCACTCTTTGTGACCCTATTTGGAGTTTTCCTGGCAAAGATACTGGAGTGGTTTGCCATTTCCTTCTCCAGCTCATTTTATAGATGAGGAAACTGAGGCAAATAGGGTGAAGTGATTTGTCCAGGCTCACACAGCTAGTAAGTGTCTGAGGCTAGTTTTGAACTCAGGAAAATGAGTCTTCCTGACTCCCGAATGGCACTCTATCTGCTGCAGTGCTACCTAGCTATACTGTGGCCTCACTTAATTCATCTGTCAAACGAGAGGGTGGGATTAGATGACCTCTGAGATCCCTTCCAACTCCAGATCTCTGAGATTCTGATCCTAAATGTCTTAATGCCAGCCATGTCCACTCCAGAGCAGAGCCAGCTGTCACTGCACAGTTATTTAATAAAGTTTTTCCATTGTTTACTAAACTAAGCAGTCTAAGCCACACCTCAGAGGGATCTAAAAAATCAGAGAAACATAGATTTCTGTATGTAACATTAAAGGAAGTCCTGAGCTTCAAAATTACTGACCTCTTCTATTTTTATAAAAAAAATTAACTTTTTAATTAACAACAATTTATTTTCTCCCCTATCTCCCTCTTCCTAATGGGGGGCGGGGAGGGTGGGGAGAGACAGAGAGAGACAGAGACAGAGACAGAGAGAGAGAGAACAACTCCTTTGTATAGAAAAGCAAAAGAAATTCTTGCATTGGCCATGTTCCAAAATATCTGTGTCCTTCTACCTCCTGAATCCATCAGCTTTTTGTCTCCAGGTAGGTAGTATGCTTCATCAGTGGGGCCCCTGGAATAGTGGTTATTCATTGTATTGATCAAGGTACCTAAGTCTTTCGAAGTTGTTTGTCTTTCCAATGTGGTTGTTATTATGTAAATTATTCTTTTGGTCTGCTCGTTCACTTTGCATCAGTTTATACAAATCTTCCCATGTTTCTCTGAAAACCATTCCCTTCATCATTTCTCATAGCACAATAGTATTCCATTACATTAATATACCATTGCTTGTTCTGACATTCTCTGAATAATGGGCAGGCACCTCCTTAGTTTCCAGAACTTTGTCAATGCAGAAGGAGCTGCAATTTTTGTACATATGGATCCTTTCCTTTGTTCTTTGATCTCTTTGAATACAGGCCAAATTGCAGTGTTACTGTTGACTCAGTGGGTGTGCACAGTGAGAGGCTGGAGTAGGCCATTGTTCCAAATTGCTGTGTGGACTCTTTTCTACTTAGTTGTGAGAATGCCTGGTGTCTCCTATGATGAATACTGTGACCCAATGTCTGATGGACAGCAAAAATTGTCCAAGGCCAAAGGAATTCATCTTTGCCTAATCTTCCATTTAAAATAATAATGACTGACTGTTAAAAAGTCCTCAGCTGCTTTAGATTTCTTCTGTCTCCAACACACTGAGACTTTCTTTGATTGTTTAAAAAAATTTGCTTTAAGAGTAAGGTCAAATATTCTTCCTGCTGTCATTCCTCCACAGGAGGAATCCATTGAGTATTTATGTGGAAGGAAGGAAGGAAGGAAGGAAGGAAGGAAGGAAGGAAGGAAGGAAGGAAGGAAGGAAGGGAGGGAGGTAGGGTTTATGGAGGGAGGGAGGAAGGAAGGAAGGAAGGATAGAAGAAAGCATTTACCACAGCACTTACCATGTGGTAGCTACACATATGCCAAGTGACATGTACTGTGTGCTAGGTACAGCTAAGGGCTGAAGACACAAAGCAAGATGGCTCCTGCCAACACATGGCTAACATTTTAAGACAGGAATATGATACCTGTAGGAGAGGGGTGGTCATGAAGAGCAGGTTTGGTCTCGTAAGAGACTGGGAAGGGGATTAGAGCTTCTGTGCAGGTGATTAATTTGTCTTTTCTGGGTATGGCAGTGCTGATTTGATTATTGCTCTCAGAGTAAGAGGGGGAATGTATTGGCAAGGGCTGGGTAAGGGAGGGAGGTTTGTTGATTTGGCACGAAGATGCCCAGAAAATAGGATGGTGGAGACCTGGGCGCCCTTGCACATCTGGTGATGTGGGTCACCCAGAACCCAGGGGTTCAACAAAAAGATCATTCTCTCAAAATATATTGAGATACCCCCCATTCCCCCTAAAATGGTTCCCAAGGTGACAAAAAGGACAAAAGGAAGGGAAAAGCAGATCAATGTTGCTCTCAGGGAGGGGTCCTCGGAGCTCCCCACCAGTCAAAAAACTTTTTATACTTTTCCTGCCTAAAGGGCCCACAGCAGGGTCTGTGACCCATCCGTTTTGGGGCAAAGTTAACCCCAAATGGCCAGGTCTACACTATGGCTTCCTTGGTCACAAGGATCCCGTCTGGTGGGGTAAGAGTGTGAGTGTGATAAGAGCTCACCTGGTCACAGCTCCCCAGTTTTCCCAGTCTCCCGACTCATAAATGGAATGTGTGTTAGTTCAGGTTAGGTATGGTGAGCTTCAGCTGTGTGGGCTCTGGGGCAGGAGCTACAGTTCCAGGTCAAGAGACTGGGGGGTGGGAGCAATGGTATGGCGTGAAGGCAGCCAAATGAATGAATAAATGAATGAATATTTATTAAGTACTTCTTATGTGCCAGGACCTATGCTCAATTCTGGGAATATGGTTACCTCCACCTACAGAACTTACATTCTAATTACGAAATTGACACCCAGAGGGCAGTGGTGCCCAGGAAGGGTCCCTTGGTCCAGGGGCATAGACCAAGCCCCACCCCCATTCAGGAACACTGGCAAAGTTGGCAAATGTCATGGTTCCAGAACTGCAGGAGGAGGGAGCTGTATAAACAATGCAAGAAGCCCAGGGGATAAAGCGAAATTATTCAGTGATGAGTTTTCTTCATCCTGGCTTTTCTGTGATGCCCATATGGAAGCATTTAAAGCAAGAACATGATGGTTTCCTTGGCCCACTGTTCACGAGCAGAACTAAGACAGTGGGTGGATGGAGTGGGTAGCCAGGTAGGTATTAAAAAATAATGCCAACATGAAATGGGTTTCCTCAGGAGGCATTAAGTCCTCACACTCCAGAGATCTTTCAGTCCAGGTTAAATAAATGACTGCTTGTTCCAGGGAGTCATAGAAGGGGATTTCTGTTCATGAACTGGTTGGACCAGAAGGCCTCTAACTCTGAGATTCTATAACTGCCTCATTTTGAATTAAACCAATGACTGATTTCTTCTAGAACTCAGATGGAGGGGCAATTTCTTCTTTTCAAAGCCGGGATAACTATTTCTCTTGCCAGATTAGATTCATATTTTGGGAAGGAAATGCCGGGATTTTCAGTTCTCTCCCTGTGGGTTCAGGTGACCTATTTCTGAAATGCTTTCTGCCCCTAAAGTATAGTTTAACTTGTGAAAATGTCAGAGATGAATGCTTGAGTGTTTTTTTTAAAATAATTATTCTTCATAGAGACTCTTCAGCAGTGACCCCGAAGACATTCGTTCTTGTTTGGGGCCCTTCGTTGTCCCTCAGAGCAAGGCAATCTTGTATAATCCTTTTTGGAGGAGGAGGAGGGAGGGCTTGGAGAAACAATGAATGCTCTGTGTACATTCCCCAGCACACAGAGTGGGGACACCCGGCCGGAGGCTAGGATGACTGAAAACACCTGTTTTCTGTTGGCTGCATGTAAATTACAGTTATTACAGAGAAGCTCAGCCTGGAACCGTGGCACAGATATGAAAGCAATTGTACGCTTTCACACACTCATCATTAGCTTTGGGTGGGGGCTGGGAGGGGGGCCGAATGGAGAACAGGCATTTAACACTTATTCTGCTGTGGATTCTGTGACCTCCCTTGGACTAGCTACTCCCTCCAATGAAGCAGATCGCAACCCATCCATGCCTGGCCATAGGGAGCAACTCTTGTCTGTGTTTCTCCATAGGATCATAGATTTAGAACTGAAAGGGGTTGTTAAAGCCATCAAATTAAATCCCTTCATTTTACAGATGAGGGAACTGAGGCCTGCAAAGGCTGAATGACTCAGCTGGTTCAGTTTGGAAGTGCCTAAGACAAGATTTGAGCCCAGCTATTCCTGACTCCAAATGAAGCATTCTATCTGCTCTAGGCACACTGACACTGGCTGGCTGTGTGACCTTGGGCAAGTCACTTCAATTCTGTCTGCTTCAGCTTCCTCAGCTGTAAGGCAGGGATTATAATACAATCTATCTCTCAGGGTTGTTATGAGGATCAAATGAGGTAATATTTGTAGAGTACTTCACACAGTGCTGGGCACATAGTAGGTGCTTTGTCCCTTTCCCCCTCAACACAACATCTTGATATTTGGAGGCTTCTTCCCTTGCTGTGTTCACTTTGAGAGGGTATTGGTGCAGCAGTCTCACCTCCTGACCAACCCACCTTCTTTGTGATCATATAGGTTCTGGTGGTGGTAGTTGTTGGTGATGAGTCATTTTCATTCTAGTCTAACACCTCTTGACCCCATTAGGGGTTTTCTTTGCAAAGATATTGGAGTGGTTTGCCATTTCCTTCTCCAGATCATTTTTACAGATGAAGAAACTGAGGCAAACTGGATTAAGTGACTTTCTCAAAGTCACACAACTGGTGAATGCCTCCAGGTCTAATAGTCATACTCAGGTGTCCTCCTTCCTTTCATTCTTACTAGTCCTGAGAGACTTCATTGTGTGATGTGACCCTGTCTAGCTCAAGTCTGTTGCTGGCCAGGCTTGAAGCAATAACAGCATTCATGAGACTGGAGCAGGTGAGGAACCCGCCCTGTCACCCCACCTTGGCGGTTACAATTGGAACCTGTGACCCAGTTTGTAGCAAGCCGCAGCGCAAGAATAGACCAGCACATGTGAAAATGGACTTTGTAACACTGAGAAGCTGCTTACGTGCCTGTGGTCTAAGTGGCCTGGGAAGGGGGTCAGAAGGCTCAGAGGGGCTGGGTCTGAGTCCTGGCTCTGCCCCTTACTGTCATGTGACCTCTCCGTGCCAAGGGAGGGCCCTTCTAGCTCCCACTCTGTGATCTGATTGGCAACTGAAAGCTCCTCTTCAGGTTGCTGCCTCCCCTTACAATGAAGGAAGGAGGGAAATAAGCATTTATTAAGCACCTACTGTGAGCCAGGCACCATTCTGAGCACTTTACAAATATTATCTAGTTTGATTCTCACAGTGGTTTGTGCTATTATCCCCATTGTACAAATGAGAAAACTGAAGCAGGAGAGGGTATGAGACTTGCCCAGAGTCACAAAGCTAGTAAGCCCTGGAGGCTGGATTAGAATTCAGTTCTTCCTGATTCCAGGACCAGGGATCTATCTCCTGCATACCTTTAAAAAAATGCCTCAGTGATTCTTCTCCCTCTCTCCTCTCCTCTCCTCTCTTCCTCTCTCCTCCTCTCCCTCTCTCTCTCCTCCTCTCCCTCCCCACCCCCTCTCTCTTTGTTGCCACCCTATCCCCTCTCGCCTTCCAACTCTGCTTCACTGGGGGGAAAAATAAAAGAAAAGAAACAAAGTCTGTGTAACAAATACGGATAGTCAAGCCAAACACTTTCCCATGCTGACTGTTTCTGAAAATGGGTCTTCCTTCCTTCACCACTCCATCAAGAAGTAGGTAACACACATGCTCCACCATCGCTACTTTGGAATTGGAGATGGTCGGGATCATGCTTCTTTTTAACAACTGGATGGAGTCCTGCCCCCAATTTTCCTTGTAACAGGGCTCATTTCAGACTAAGCTGATGACACACAGAATTTCTTAAAAGGCTATTATTACAGTAAAAGTGCTCTGGGGCCTAAAGAACATAATAAACCTTTTATCATCTCCTCGTTAGTCTCCAAACAGTCATAATTCTGCAGTTGTTTCATATGAAAATGTTTTAAGCAAACAGTTCTATATTTTGAAGGGGATCAAAAAGCAAATCTGGCCTGCTGTAAATCCCTCAGGGTGAGGGATTTCAGGTAAATGTATTTTTATTTTTAAATTCTGGAAAGTAAAAGTCAGTTACTGGCCTGTATCATTCTGATTGGATGGTGCTCTCTCCCTACCCACAATATTTTGTCTTTGGTCCTCACGTTCTCTTCGTTCCTGCATACATTTTTTTCTCTCAGCACAACCTGCTTCCTCATTTGAAGAGCACTGTCTGTGGGCCCCAGGGTGTGGATACTGGCTGATTGGCCCCCAGTGGGCAGATCCCATGTAGCAGGATCCTCTAAGCTTTCCCTTACCTAAGTGTTCAGCTCCTAAGAAGGCAGGAACGTATAAGAGAAAGTTAGTCATTACACATTAATTGA